>NC_137609.1:44584636-44757136 GCF_963280865.1 Gymnoscopelus braueri | reverse complement strand
GTTCTGTGGAACGAAGTCTGAGATATCTCAGTCATGTAAAGCGCCAGGAGGTTGCTGAAACATTCCTAGAGTGCATCCAAACATCGACGAGACACTGTCCTCACCTGCCGTACGTACAGTCTGTGTTTGTCCATCATGTGTGTGTGTGTGTATCTCTCCATCTGATTGTCCGTCGGTCTGAATGTATTCATTCATTCATTCATTCTCTGTCTGTCATTCATTCTCTGTCTTCTCTCTGTGTATTTGTGCCCTGCAGGATGCTTCGTGAGTGTTACATGGAGATTGCACTTCTTTTCTTTCATGATTGGCAGCATGCGCCACACAAGACTCCTGCCCCTCTGTCTCAAAAGGAAGTATGTTTGTATATAATCACATACAGTAGTAGGTAATTAAATAATTCATAATGATTTTGATAGTCTTGCGGCCTGATCACACAGGATGCGTTTTGCAGGATGCAGAAAGCAGCCAGCACCACACTGAAGCCTACCTAGCAGCTGGCTGTACCTTTTTACCTTGATGTTGCTAGGCAAACCCAGACTTGCCTACATTTAGCTAGTTAACTGGAGTTTTTCAACTTGGTTCCTCCAGAAACGCACGGCACATACAGTAGAGAGCTGAAACACAAAAGCACTGAGCAAAAAGGTTCATCCGAGCTTCTAAAGCACATCCTGCGTGATCAGACCCTTATACTGTACATTTCAATTTGACATTTTGGGTATTCCAGCTCTCCTCCTGGAAGCGTCTGGTGGCCATCTTGAACAGAGGGCTGACTGAGACAGAAGGATGCCTTATTCTCTTCTGGATCTGCCTCCGAGGAGCTGCCATGGTCTGTACTTTACTGCTAATTGAACTGATGGATGGGTGTGTGGGTGGAGGTATGGAAGGGTGGGTGAGTGGATGAATTGATTGATTGATTGATTGATTGATTGATTGATTGATTGATTGATTGATTGATTGATTGATTGATTGATTGATTGATTGATTGATTGATCGATCGATCAGATGGATGGATCTAATTGTTTTGTATTACCTGAATGATTTGCATTCATATCATGTACCAAGTGTCGAGTATGTTATGGTTGCTCTTCATAGACCTATCATAATTACAGTGTAATAACTACGTAACATAACAATGTCCAGGCATGGAAGGCCATGTGTGGCTGTGGGAAGCTGTGTGGTTCCATAGGGACCAGTGGAGCAGTGCTGTCCAAAACGTCACTCGAAGCCCTGCCTGACTTTGCCATCAATGACCTGCTCAACTCTTGTGGTAATGTTAACACATGTTCATCAAGTCTTTTTATTTTCAAAAATAGCTCAAATAGACGATCTAACGGCTCACATCACATAACGACACGTTATGAGTTTAGGCTATAGATTCGATTATAGATTAGGCTATTTTTACTATTTGTCGTATGACGAAGTATATAGGGTTATACAGTAAGTGGTTGAGGTTAAAGATGCACTTTGTAACTTTCCTGTTCTACCTCAGATTTGAACCCCAGTCTCCTGCACAATTTTTACCACTGAGCTAATAGAGCCTGCCTGCTTGATCTGGGGAGAAATTGAATTCTGACCTTCAGGTCAAAACTCGTGTCAGAAACAGGATCGTGTAAAAGGTCACGTCCAACCTAGACACACGATCTATATTATAACATACAGTACATTAATTGTGGTGATGGTTAAGGCTTGGGGAATAAATGCGGTCAATTACATTTTCAGTGCATGTCGAATTTGAATGCACGTGTGTGTGATTATGTGGGTGCATGTGGTGGGGATTGAGGTTAGTAAATGAACCAAATAGTGATTCATTTTTATTGCATTTTATTTCTGAGTGCTGAGTGTTTTGCCATTAGTATCTGTGCTGAGTGTTTTGTGTGTGTGTGTGTGTGTGTGTGTGTGCGCGTGTGCGTGTGCGTGTGCGTGCGTGCGTGCGTGCGTGCGTGCGTGCGTGCGTGCGTGTGTGTGTGTGTGTGTGTGCGCGTGTGCGTGTGTGGTTGGCTGTGTAGGTGGTATTCACCTGCTAGCTCAGGTCTCCACCAACTCATCTCACCCGGAGGTGGAGCACTCCTTCAGAATAGTCAACAGGGGGTGCTCTCAGCTCACATGGGCCCACGTGGCTAGATACTACACTCACTTACTGAACCTGCAGCAGATGGCCACCAAACCAGGTGTGTGTGTGTGTGTGTAAAAGACAACGTAACAAATAATATGTTCATTGTTCATTTGAAATTATATAGTGGAAAACACGTTTACAAATATAAGTCTAATATATACTAGTATATTTGTACTGTAAATATATTTGTTTTGTATATACATTTTATGACATACCAAAAATGCCTTTTTCAATTACATTTTTATCATTCCTAAATCTGACCTAAATCTGTAATTCCTAAATCTGACCTAAATCCTAAATCTGACCTAAATCTCTTGTCCCCCCGGTCTGTGAAAGGACTGGGGTCATTAGCAGGAGATGTTAGCTTAGCGCTGCGTCTGTCTCAGCTGCAGAACTTCTTCCGTTCACACATGCCCGGCTACACAGAGACCTGCTGCCCTCCTCAACCTGCACCCACTGACATCATGCTGCTGCCGCAGATTGTACAGGTACGCACACACGCACGCACACACACATAGACAGCACATCAAAAACACATTCATGATTACATACACAGGCACACACAGAACATGCACTGAACCACAAGAATTACTTGCATTACATCCCAGAATATACATGTTTCAGCTCTCACTTCAGAGGCATGGTGTTTAAATCTTCTTATTTGATTTGATTACATCATCACTTTTGTTATCTTGTTGTTGTTGTATTATTATTGTTAGCATGGAACATGCAACATTTCACTGCCTGTATACCTGTTTGTGTGAGTGCCAAATAAGCCCTATTGAATCTAGAATCTGAACGTTGGGGGATGACTCCCCCAGAGTGCATCACGGTGTTGAGGCTTTCGGAACCTTTGCAGTAGCTGAATGTTCTGTGTTCCAGCTGAGCCCCTCAGTGCGGGTGTCTCTGGGCCAGGCAGATGAAGTCTACCAATGGTCTGTCTCCACCAAACAGCAGCTCTGCATGCAGTGGCACCAACCATCCCTGAGCCCTGCACCGGGACACAAGGACATGGTAGGTAGTATATATATATGCACAGTCATACAAACACACAAACAAGAACATTATGTAATGATGATAGAAGCATATGTGTGTGTGTGTGTGTGTGTGTGTGTGTGTGTGTGTGTGTGTGTGCGTGTGCGTGTGCGTGTGTGTGTGTGCATGCGTGTGTGTGGTTCAGGTGTTTCTGTTATATGGCCATAACAGACATCCCATGTCAGCAATGAGGGGCTCAGCCAGTGTTGTCATCGGGCTGGAATGTGGACAACGTATGATTAAAATAGAGAGGTACAGTAGGGCACGCACACACACACACACACACACACACACACACACACACACACACACACACACACACACACACACACACACACACACACACACACACACACACACACACACACACACACACACACACACACAGCACCTGTAACTGTAACTGTATGTAAATACTGTATCTACTGTGTGTGTGCGTGCGTGTGTGTGTCTCTCTCACTTTTTGTACGTCTAAGGGTGCGGGCGATCCATGCAGAGCTGTGTGAGCTATGTGCGTCTGCTAACATGGTGCTGTCTGCAGCTGCCAGTTTCAGCTGCAGCCCAGATCCTGAAGCCCTGCAGCACAACACGACCCCAGACAAGCCACTCAGCCCTCACATGGAGGCCAGCGCTTCCCCAGAGAAGCCACTCAGCCCTCACGTGCAGCCCAACACGACTCCTGAGAAGCCACTCAGCCCTCACATGCAGGTTGGTACTTTCTGTTGCCTTAAAACAACACTAGGTAATGGGGGAGGTATTAGCCTCCTCAGTGAGTGTTTAGCTGGAGCAGTTTAGGCTCATCTGAACAGGTCACATCACTAATGGGTGGAATAAGTTAACTTTTTTACTAATTTAGGAGAGACTGCATTGCTTTTGTGTTCTAGGACAACCCGATCGCCAGAGGAAACGTTGTCATTGAACGTTTTTCAAAATCCGTGCATAGACAACTGGAAAACCCGAAAATCTGTGCATAGCCGCCTCGCATCTCCCCCATTGTGACTAAACCATTTCGGAGGCGCGCAGTCTCAAGGGAACTGTCGCCACGTAAGGGACCACCGAGTGAGCTAAAGCGAGCGAGTTGCCGTCCCGAACGTTGCGACGTTCCCTTGAGCCTACTCAGCGCCGTTTGAGTTAGAATCGTACATTTTGTTGTGGGGACTGCTCTGCTTCCGGGTTTCTAGGCGACTATGCACGGAATGACGTGCACTGGATCCGTGCAATGTGTACTAAATTCTTGGAGATCAGGCTGTCTAGGAAATAAGCAGAAAAGGCTATTTCATTCAATTCAGTTGCTTGATTGTGTTAATAATAACATATTTTATTTATAGAGCGCTTTTCAAGTACTGAATTGGACTTTATTTTATATTTTTTATTTTTTGAATTTTAAATGATCCTTTCGATTCATCCGTGAAATGAATGCATTTTCCTTCCGTATACCGTAGAGGGAATATTGCATATCACATACCAGCAGAGGCATGTACAGTTCCTGTGAGGGAGCCATCATAGTGCATTATATTCTCCTAGACCTGGTGCTCACTGGAGCTCTCCAAGGTGCTAAATGCTACGGTCTTGACAGGCTTAAGCCCAGAGGAATCCATGGTTTTATATGATATGATATCACAACAAGCCTTAGACAATGTTGGACTGATCACTTTAAACAAAACAAACAAGTCATTCTCTCTACACTCATTATCCTACTACTCTCTTCTCATTAAGCTCATAACAAGCCTGAGCTTTTCAAAGTGTGTGTGTGTGTGTCTGTGTGTGTGTGTGTGTGTGTGTGTGTGTGTGTGTGTGTGTGTGTGTGTGTGTGTGTGTGTGTGTGTGTGTGTGTGTGTGTGTGTGTGTGTGTGTGTGTGTGTGTGTGTGTGTGTGTGTGTGTGTGTGTGTGTGTGCGAGAGCGTGTGTGTGTGTGTGTGTGTGTGTGTGTGTGTGTGTGTGTGTGTGTGTGTGTGTGTGTGTGTGTGTGTGTGTGTGTGTGTGTGTGTGTGTGTGTGTGTGTGTGCGAGAGCGTGTTGTCCTTCCAGATGTTGAAGGAGAAGATTCTGATCTGCTGTTTGTCTATCAAGGGTCTTCTGCAACCAGGCTCAAAGTTTGAACCTCTCCCAGAGGTATTTAATACTGTAGATGCACCCACACATGCCCTCACACGTGCATGCAAGCACGCACACACACACACACACACACACACACACACACACACACACACACACACACACACACACACACACACACACACACACACACACACACACACACACACACACACACACACACACACACACACACACGCACTGCTTTAACTGCATTGCTAGACATAGTAGAGTCAAATTTGCACTCAACACTTTTATTGCCTATTTATTTAGGAAATAAAGCAGAGTCAACTGGATCTAATTATGTGTGTATGTGTCTGTGATTTCTATGTCAGGTGCCATTTGACATCACTCTGGAGAACCTTTATGACCTTGAGCGCTGTTTGAACCCAGAGGGTGGGGCCATAGTGGAAGGCTCCGCCCTAACAGAGTGGCTACTCTCCGTCCTCACCTGTTCCTGAGCCCCTGATTGGGCAGGGGACCGGTCACTTGATCCAGATATGTTATAAATTAAATTGTATTATGCACTTTCAGACGGCTACCTGAATTTTTGCCCGAAACACTGTTTGCCTGAAACATATTTTAGTGCACGGATAAACAATCAACAATAAAGAATGAATAAAAACAGACTGAAATACAACGGGAAATCATTTTTCACTTTCTTGTACAATACTGAAACCGTTGGCTAGTTTTATGGTATTTAAGGAGTGTCAAGAGAATACATTAAAAGTAACTGATGCATCTTAAGATGTAGGAATGATATGACGATATGGGCTCAAAACTCCCATCTGCAACTACTGGCAAAACTCAAAAGGTATCAAGAGACTGGGATGGAAATGTCAAGCAATCTGTCCATCTATTTCTCGAAAACTACTATCTAGATTGCCATGCCACCTGCAGTACTAAGTATATTCATGCTCCCAAAGAATAGCCACTAGTGATGATGGTTGGTTAGCCTGGTAAACCATCCCGTTTTGTATGAATTAACAAGAATTTAGGTCTGATAATGATGTATCATGCATGCTCAAATTCAACAATTTAACATTGAGGTGCCCACACAATGTTTGGGTATGCACTCAACCTGTACTTCTCGGTAGTAGTCCATGTGCAAGACAAGAGTGCCATAATTGCACACACACACACACGCACACGCACGCACGCACGCACGCACGCGCGCACACACACACACACACACACACACACACACACACACACACACACACACACACACACACACACACACACACACACACACACACACACACACACACACACACACACACACCATCAGAGCAAGATGTTTTTTATATGAAGATGAATGAGTTTATTCCGAATTTTTTTTTTTTAAAGATACAATACACCTACTGTGATATAGAATATTTTAAAATATTTTTATATATTTGCTATAGCTATTAAAATACAATAGGCTATTTAATATGAATGAATCAATATGTAGAATATAGCATATAAGTTGCCAAAAAAAGAACATCGTAATGGATGTGACCTGGACCTGTTATCTTGTAGAACAGTCCTTTTTGGGCGAACGACACCGTCGTACTACGGAGATATAGAGGAGGCTTGAACTCTTATTGTGAAGGCTGAGAACTTGCAGCCGGCAGCGTTGCCATGTCCGCTCATTATAAGCGACTTTGGGCTTATTTTTCTGTGAAGTTGCTTGTAAATAATAGACATCACGTGGAAGCATCTGGGAAGTATCATCAGTGTTGTAGCCTGGGGTTGCGGGGTTGGTGGTTGCGTTTTTTTGGGCTTGTTTTAAAGTGTAGTTGCTTATTTGGGCTTGTTAACTAATGTTGTTTAAACCGTGTTTCTCAAACATTTCCAAGTCAAGAACCCCTAAATTAATATGTCTGCGGACCCCCATCTGAAAACATTTTATGCCAGAGAGGGACCCCCATACAAGATTTGTGTTGTTAAAAAGTCAAATTGTTTTCAATATTAAAAAAAAACGACGGGCTTCTTTTGGGCTTGTTTTCATAGAACTGGTTGCTTGTTTCATAGAACTAGTTGCTTGTTTCTCTCTCAAAACCTGGCAACACGGGTCGTAGCCGGAGTAACGGGGCCGCCGCGGCTCAAAGCCCTCGATTGTGTTCGTTTGTTGACATTTTGTTCAAACACAGAAGAGAGCGCCCGACCGACCGATGTCCCGGTAGTCCATGAATAAACTGCATGAAAGAGAGTCGGCGTCCACGGTGGGCTTTCCACTGAAAGGATGATCGCATCGCTGTCTAAAGGGAGTCTGTTGGAGGATGTGCTTCACAGCGGCTTTAACGAGGTAGCGATAACGTGTATTACTAAAGTGTGCTAACGTTATTACCAGCGTTGCCAGATTTTGTGAGGGAAACAAGCGACCAGGTCTAGGAAAACGAGCCCAAAAGAAGCAACTTTGGCCACTTGAGCACTTTAAAACTATTATGCTTTGGCTATTTGAAAATAGCAGATCTATAAACTCACAACGCGGCGTGGTGCGAGGCATTGTGAGCTTGTAGATCTGCTCTTTTCAGAAACTCTTGCAATACAATGTGGAATATTTGGAACAAAATGCTCCCAGGCACAAAACATTTTCATGAAAAATTTGAGAACCACTGGTTAAATAATAAAACATTTTTGGAAGCAAGCCTAAATAAGCAAATACCCACAACTACCAATATTTTCAAGCAGCTTTGCAGAAAAATATGCCCAAAGTCGCTTATAATAAGCAGACATGGCAACACTGGTTATTACAGTACAGCAAATGACACAATCTCACCTCACAATGTTACATTGGCTTGTTGAGCCATTTGAATAGACAGCTTACAGTGGTTTTATAGAAAAAGTAGCCTACACATTCAGGGGGTTAATTACAGCCAATGCTGTTTATAAATTGAGTTAATTGGCAGATACAGATAGTTATTAGAAACAATATTTGAGTCAGTCAGTGTCCCACTCCCACATATTATTTTCCTGACCACCAACCAAGTAAAACAAAAGACAAATCAAAGAAGAAATGGTACATTGTCTAAAATACCTTTACATCCCAAAAGCAATGCAATATGTTTATGCTGCCTTTGTTTTTCTTTTGCACACATTACATATAGGGGTCTGTATCATGGTCTGTATTTTTTATCAACCCTGACAATGGCCAGTCACGTGACCACACAGTAGGGCCGGTGAGGGTGGAGCGAACCGTGTGAAGCGGACGGATGGGAAGTCTTAATTTGGATCTGTATAGGCTGTAGCAGAACAATAGACTAACCACACAAACCCCCTGCCGTTTACCAACCAACATGACAAACCAATAACCTCAGACCGGGCCATCACGCACTCA
This sequence comes from Gymnoscopelus braueri, assembly GCF_963280865.1. NCBI lineage: Eukaryota > Metazoa > Chordata > Actinopteri > Myctophiformes > Myctophidae > Gymnoscopelus > Gymnoscopelus braueri. Next base: position 44,748,570 of record NC_137609.1, on the reverse strand, counting down.
TCTGTGCCCCCCCCTCCCATTGCTACCCTAATCCCTTTCATTGAAAATGTCTACCCATGCAAATTAATGCTTTAAGCATGTTGTCATCTGTGTGTGTATGTTTGTGTATGTGCTTTACTTGTACTTTTATGAGGAGGATGGAGATGACTTGTTGGTCCACATTAAGAGGGTCTATTTTAGGTTGAGGGTGTAAGTTTAATGTTAGGTAGAAGAAGGGATATATAAGTTGGGGTTAGGGGCTAAGGATAGGATTTAGTCTATAACTGAAATGAAACGGACATTCACACCCGCAAACCCGTGTGTCTGTGTCTGTGTGTTGTTGAATCATTACAGCAGCAACTGGCGGCCTATGTCTCCTGGGTAAACGCTCAGCTGAGGAGGAAGCCAGGACTGAAACCTGTCTCTGACCTCAGACGTGATCTTCAGGATGGAGTGGTGCTCACACAACTCATTGAGATAGTGGGTTAGTAGTGCACACACACATACAAATGTACATGTCACTATACTGAACTGAGTGTTCAGTTAGTCCTAATATAAATGGCCCTGTAAGGATTATGCCGTGTAGTACACAGACACACAGTGGTGGTCGTTGAAATCCAAAAGTTGGAGAACAAGCTGCCTCCTTGCTACCTTACCCACAGACATGCATACGTGCACAGGCAAAGACAAACTAACGTGCACACAGTCATTGCACGCTACTCCATTTCGCAAAGCTTACAACACAGGAAGTTTGGTGGTTTCGGAGCCATGGTTGAGTTTTTTCACAATCACTCCAGAGCCACGGTGAAAACTGACAATGTATTTGCAGCCCAATGAAGTAATGCAGAGGCTGTTTGTTTGCAATGATATCATTGCCTTTCTTTGCCAGTCAAATTGAAAGCAACTTATTATACCTGCTTTGTTGACTTAAAATTCCAGAAGTCCAAAAGTCAGAATTAGCATTCAATTCAAATTTGGCAGACTGAGTTGACAAGAGGAAAATATTTTTGTATTTTGTCATAAAGAAATATAAAACAAAGAATCATTTAGAATATGTGATAACTGTATGATAATGTAATGTATACTTTTTCTAAACAATCACTGAGATGTCTTAACATTAGAACAGCAGACTACCATGTTCTTTTCCTAGCACATTGGTTATACTAGCACTAGTCAGCAAAGTACAGGGAAATAAGGTTTAAGCATTAGACACAGTAGGTTTTCTGATTCCTTCAGATTTGAACCAAATGGACCCGTAAGGGTCCATCTGGTTCCATTTGTAAACTCTCAGAGTTACAGACCTGTAAGGGTCCATTTGGAACCCTGTCAAGGAACCCTGAGGGTCCCGAGACCCCACTTTGAGAACCACTGAGTTAGTTAGTTTCTCCACATAACCATTCATCCCTTGACTTGTTAATTTAATTTTGACTTGACAAACATGACAGGGCAGGAACCTATAACTTGATTATGGCAAAAGAACATAGTTAACTCAATCAGAATGCTATTGTTCTCATTGCAGTCAGATGTCCCACAGATGCTCTATCCCGCAGTCCTGGTGCATGCATGTAATTCAGCACTATAACACTATAAATGTACTCTAGGGACAATAAAAGAAACAAAATATTTAGACAGTAAGAAGAGTGAATGATGCTACTGCACCTGTACACAAGTGACAAAATCCAGACAAGGTGCAGACAAGTAAAAAAAAAAGTTTTGAGTTTGTATTAAAAGTGTGCTGACAATTTGGCCTGAGGTTGTCGGTTGAAGAAAAGCCACAAGGTCTCCAAAATCATTAGGGTTCATCACCTGCCAAATTAGCTGAGCAACAATGGCAATTCACCCATCAGATTTTAAAATATATTATGTGCAAGTGGAAAATGTATCCCTACTAGTGGTGGCACTAGAGGAAAGGAAACAGTGTCCATAAAACCTGTGGGGTTCATCAGGATGCCACAAGACCCCTAGTCGTGCCTTATGTGTATTTTCCACAAAAATAAAAGAGCTATGATTAGGTAGAACATTTTCCTCCCCATAATTCCTGAGCATGAAAGCCATACACATTTCCATGGAAGCCATGGAAATATTTCTGAAATTGTACACGAAAGTTTCAGACGTTTATGCACCCATCCCCCTAGTATGACATACGTACAAAATGCCCATGGTGTGATTATGGTCAATACAAAGCCCCATCCTCAAAAGAACGGAGAGAATGGTTCGGGGAGGGGGTGCTGTTTTACAGACCCAGGATGCTCAAGCTGCTGTAACATTCATTTGGCCTGTAGTGACGTCATGACCAACAATGACATAGACATGCTTTATTCAAATTAGGACAGTGCTTTTCAAACAATGGGGTGAGACCTAAATGTGGGGCATGGGACGTTGTGACAGAGTCACAGACATACTTTGCTGTAACAACTTGTACAATAGCTAAATCGTCCATTACGTTACACTACACTTATCTTAGATAGATAGATAGATAGATACTTTTATTGATCTTGCGGGGGAATTTCAGTCGCCCAGAGGCAGTACAGCAGTTAAGAGTTACAGGAACAGAGTAAGGAAAGTAGTCGTATACAGCAATACAAAGGCATGAAAAACTATAAGAAGCACCGTCATTACAGAACAACAATATACGCATACAACTATCCTGCACTATGCAGAACATTTTAACTTAATAATAAGTTGATGAGTAACCTTTGAATGATCTTTAATTTGTTGTTAATCCGCACTACAAGCAACTGATAAACAGCACAGCATCAAATCCAAAGTGCTCCAAACCTATATGAATGACACTTGTCTTGCTGTCCATCTTATGGGCCTACATAAACTATAGGCTGAATTACATAACATCTGACTGTGATTTCTTGTGGCCCATGTGAGATTTTCTCTTGTTGCGATTTTGGCCAATCCATGTCACTACTGAAATGGGTTAGTCATTTTAAAGGGATATTTCACTTTCAAAAAAACTTTGGGTTATTTTATCGTCTACTCAGGCTTTTTTGAGCCCCCCAGAACGTTTTTAAGTTGCTTGATTCATTATTTAGAAATTTGATATTCATTTTATCAGACACGCCCCCTTCCTATACAAACCCATTATAACTTAAAACTCCATTTTTAACATGTTAGAGTCATCAAAAACACCCGTTCTTGGTTCTGGTGACTCACCCTGCCCTCCTAATATGCGAGGGGGTGTTTTTTCGATAACTCTTTTCATTTATTTTTTATATATTTTTAAAAATTAAATACAATAAGAAAATAAAATAAAATAAATGAAAAAAGTAATCGAAAAAATACAGCCCCCTCGCGTATTAGGAGGGCAGGGTGAGTCACCAGAACCAAGGACGGGTGTTTTTGATTAATCTAACATGTTAAAAATGGAGTTTGAAGTTATAATGGGTTTGTATAGGAAGGGGGCGTGTCTGATAAAATGAATATCAAATATCTAAATAATGAATCAAGCAACTTAAAAACTGTCTGGGGGGGTCACAAAAGCCTGAGTAGACGATAAAATGACCCAAAGTTTTTTTGAAAGTGAAATATCCCTTTAAGTGGATAACTTAGTTGAGTACATGCACATGTTTGAGAGAAACAAAATGTTTGTTGCCTAGGGCATCGTTGCTTTGTGGCCTAGTTGCTCTGTTGCTCAGCTGTGCCAAGAGTTTGTAGATTTGTGTAATCAGGCAGTGATGTCCCCTCAGTGAAGATAAAGAGAGACAGACAACTTGCATTGACATCCATTGAATTACAACAGATAGTAAAACTCTTGACAATTTTACAATAGATAGAACGTTTCATACATGCACAGTGTTAAAAGCATTGGACCTAGACTTAATAACTTAATTATTAACTTAATAACTGTGATTAATACTCAAATGTCGAGCAAACTAATCAGATTATTATCATAATCGGATCACAATCAAATCATTATGGCTGAATTACCCAAGTGCATATGATATTATTATCTGCTCAGTCAGTTCTCGTTTTGTAGGCTTTTTGGCTATTGTCAGAGGCAGAGCTAATATAGTTAGTACATCAGATACCGGCATATGTGTGAATACGTGGGTTACTTTCCTATTTCCTGTAGCGTCGATGGTATCCAAGCCCTTGAATTCCTTGTGGCTGTGTTTCCTGGCCAGCGCTGGTCCGTGGCTCTAATCCAGCTCCTTGGATTGTTCAGTGTCAACAAACTTAAAAGACTTATGATAACTTCATGGGAGAGGGGAAAGGGGTTATGTACAATCAGACTTTGCCACGACAGCGATCTCAAAACAGTGGTTTTGTTTGCCCCACTAAGCTGTCCTGTGTTGCATTCCTCCGTGCTAATCATCCCCAGACAACAGCCACATCAGTAACCCAGGTAGCCCATGTGACCCTGGTCTGATGAACTAACCACCAAAAGGGAATTTGACTGTGACATATTTAAATCTACCCGTACTCAAATTGTGATGTTTGTATTGGAATGTAAGGGAGACAATAAAGGTCTTATTTCTGTTCCTCAACCAGACAGTTGCTACTTTAGTAATTAACCCATTAAGACCTGAGTCCGATTCTAAAAATGTCTTCTAAATCCCAACAGTTTTCTGAAAAAAACTTATGTTGCTATATCAGTGGTGCTCAAACCTTTTCATGTCAAGGACCCCCAAAATGATATGTATTTGGCCACGGACCCCCATCTCAACATATGTTGTTCCAGGGGCCCCCAGAAGCAAACATTTGAGTAAAAAATGTTATGTCAAAAATAAATATATATATATATATTCAAAGATTTGCAAAAATGTCAGGATTGTTAAAAAAAGCAGATCTACAAGCTCATAGAGTGGCATGAAGTGACGCGCTATGAGCTTGTATATTTGCAATTTTTTAATAGCCAAAGTATAAAATAATGGTTAAAGTGGTTAAGATCTAAAATGACACGGATGCTTTCCCGCTTTTAATGGGTTAAAGGTGTGTGGATACATAGATTGACAAACGTTCTTCATGTTGACAGCTGGGGAGGTGCTGGAGGACGTGTATTTGACTCCGAGCAGCAGAGAGGAGAGCAAGGAGAATGTGGAACGAGTGCTGCAGTTCATCTCCTCCAAACACATTCGCATGTCACACATATCTGCAAGAGGTAAAACGCCTTCTTCCTCTTTTTCTCTCTCCTTCCTCTCCTTCTTCCTCAATCTGTCTCCTCTCTCTTTCTCTCACACACTCAGTCACTTTCTCGAATCATGGGTTTCTACTGGTATTTGTTTCTGGCAGGTCGTACCATATTAAAGGGATAGTTCACCCCGAAAATGTCTTTTTTTCCTATTGATTACTCACCCCACGCCTTGAATTCATGGAGACTTTTTTTGTTTTTGACGCATTCCTGAGCCAATAATTTGATGACCAGGTCATCGGTCAATAGGAGACTCAATGAAGACTCTTTGAGTCTCCGCCTGTCATAGAATTATTGGCTTAGGCCAATTATTGGCGACAAAAACAAAAAAATCTCCATGAGTTCAAGGCTTCGTGGGGTGTGTAATTGATTGACAATAAGTAATGTTTTGGGTGAACTACTCCTTTTTAAGGTGTAAAAGAATATGACTTCAGCTTATTAAAACGCATGCAAATTGTCCACCCACATCTTGATTATTATTAGAGTGAATGAACAGCCTCTCATTTACCACGGCAGACCAGAAATGACGCCGCTCTCAACGCTTCGCGATGTGATTGTAGAGCTTGTAGATCTGCTATTTTAGCTATTTTTTGGGGGGAAAAAAGAAGAAAGAAATTTGAAAGTGAAAGTGGCCATCTCTGTCTGTGGGTTTTATGAATATTTAACCAACGTCATTGAAAAGTAGTAACAAGAGCTTGTGACTAAATAATGACTACAATGAACCATTGTCTTGGAGTGAATTGATATAAGACCAGATGAACTGTGATTATCCCTGATTAGGGATTTGGGCCATTGGTTTAGATAAAAAATGCAAAGTAAAAAATGCTGTTTAAAACATGCTGTGATACCAATATGTTTCATGTGTTGTTACTATGCAGACATAGTGGATGGTAATCTGAAAGCTGTGATGAGGATGATCCTGGCACTGGCCGCCCACTTTAAACCATCAGCCAATCACAGGACTGCCGCTGGGAGTGGGAGGAGCTCATCAAGGGGCGTGACCAATCACAATCCTCACTCCACCGTTGCGTTGGTACAGGGTGCAGCTGCTGCATTGGTGACAGCACGACATGACGCGGCACAACCCACACGCCATACACACCTACGCAGGTATACAGGCATACGTGCATTAATACAAAACAGTTTTACTGTTTGAAACCGTAAAATATTATATGGTAAAATAATTTACAAATGTAACTTTTAGCTCTTTTGTTTCTACTGTTCTCCCTCTGACTGAACAGATATGGTTGACATACATTTTTCCTGCACTGACCCCTGCTGGGGAAACATACACACTGCAACAGCCAGCCAAAAACATGATCATATCCTGAATGTTGAACTATATAGCACCAGCACACATTAAATGCAGTTCAAAGTGCTCTACAAGCAGCAGTGGGACAGATGCAGATGTAACAAATTTGGGATAATAGCGTGGCATCCTTGTGAATCTGGGACATCATGTGGCCAGTCTACGATCTTAATCGCCTACGATAGTGGCTGCAACCGGCGACTGACACAGCCCTGGGTAGGCAAGCTCCAAGGAGCACACTTTTCTGAAGTTGTTGATGTATCTTCCCTGCAGTGGATGGAGGGTGGATGAAGAAGGTAGTGTGTGTGTGCGTGCACTGGTTGAACAGTACGAGAAAAAGCCTCCAGAGGAGACGGACAGCACTCAGCCAAGCAGGTAACCCTCCATACACTCTACTTTGTCACTTGACCCTGTTGACATGTACCGCTCCACAATTCATTATTTTTTTCCAGTGAAAAAGAGTCTGCGCTGTGTGTGTGTGTGTGTGTGTGTGTGTGTGTGTGTGTGTGTGTGTGTGTGTGTGTGTGTGTGTGTGTGTGTGTGTGTGTGTGTGTGTGTGTGTGTGTGTGTGTGTGTGTGTGTGTGTGTGTGTGTGTGTGTGTGTGTGTGTGTGTGTGTGTGTGTGTGTGTATTTATTTCTGTTCATCGTTCCCTGCCTGAGGGAGCATGTGACCTAAGCCCCTCAGCAACTGTGTGTGTGTGTGTGCGCGCACTATAAAAAGTATCTTAGACGGGGGTGATAGAGGAGAGGAATAATTGCTCTTTTTAGTTCACCAATCACATGGTCTGGTTAGTGGTTTCAAATGTTCTCCTAGGATCTGTTTGTGTGCGCGTGTGAACATATCTCTGAGATCTGTGTAAGCACCTCTCCATGCTGTAAATAACATCTGTGTGCATTTCCATGTAACATACACAATAGATGTATGTACGTTGATTGCAGAAGACCTCAGAGAGACACATTACTGTATGGAAAACGCAGCAAGAGATGCTTCTACAGTATATGGTTGATCTGCTGCTGTGGTTGTCATGGAGATCACTGTGTAGCTAGAGGTGTGCTAGAGGGGTGGGGTGAGTCATGAGTCATAAGTTTGTTCAGATGCTGACTAAAGATACACATGCAGGCTTACGGTTTGACTGTCAGAGAACATACTAATTGGGTCGACTTTGAGCCACGATGGGGGGGAATCAATTCAAATGGTAAGGTGTGTGTGTGTGTGTGTGTGTGTGTGTGTGTGTGTGTGTGTGTGTGTGTGTGTGTGTGTGTGTGTGTGTGTGTGTGTGTGTGTGTGTGTGTGTGTGTGTGTGTGTGTGTGTGTGTGTGTGTGTGTGTGTGTGTGTGTGTGTGTGTGTGTGTGTGTGTGTGTGTGTGTGTGTGTGTCCTGACAGAGAATGATTGAGGAAGAAGTGGAGAATGTTGTGCGTACATTTTGCTGGTCCTTACAAGTAGCTGTTTCATTTGACAACATCAGGAGATACTGTGGATTCAGGGTCTGGAGAAGTTTAGCGCAAGGGTTAAGGAATGTAGCAGTGGTTAGGGGTGTTGGAGAATTCAGTCAAGGGAAATCAGTGGTAAGGTCTTCAATATAGTAGTCCTTTAGTCATTCAAATCTGTCTGGCACTAGCTGATGCATAATTTATATTCCGTACAATCTCACAACACGTCACATTGTGACACGTTGTGAGCTCGTAGATCGGCTATTTTCGGCAAGTGACACTGTCTTAGAAGAACTAAGTCTAAATCAGACGTTGTTATCTTTGCGTCTGCACTTATTACTCTTTTGACTATTTGGACAGATGCTATGCTGCCGATGCCTACCAGAAATGTTAGACAACTATTCGCATCTCTTGCTCCTATGTAAATTGTACATCATGTTACTGTGCATAATATACTGTATGCATGTTAATGCTTTTGCTTTTATGGTAGCTGAACTGGGAACGAGATAATGTCATTCATTGACATTCATTCACTGTGTATCCCATAACACTACACTTTGTAAAGCCATAGGCCGACATGCCAAGCAAGGTTCTCCTTGAGGGATGTGTTGCCCGTTACAGACAACATTCTCAACTTGGAAGACATGTTTGCTTTTTGGTTATTGAATTTTTTATTTTTTGTCTCAAATCTAAATTTCTGGGCAGAAATGAATCAGTTGCCTACTTTAGAACCGGTGCCTGTACGTCTTTGAGCCTCCCGCGGATTTAACCCATTAACTAAGACTGGGAACGCATCTGTGTCATTTTTTTATTTGAGCGAAAAAGCATTATTTTACACTTTGGCTCTTCAAAAATAGCAGATATACAAGCTCATAGCGTTGCACTCGCTTGTAGATCTGCTATTTTTTAAACATTTTGTAAATGTGTGCAAATCTTTGAATACATATTCTTTTAAAGGGAACATTTTTAACTCAAATCTTTGCCTCTGGGGGTCCCTGGAACAAAGTATTTTGAGATGGGCGGCGGCGGCCAAATACATAACATTTTGGGTGGTCCTTGCTTGAAAAAGTTTGAGAACCACTGATACAACAATAGTGTTTCAGAAAACTGTTAGGATTTAGAAGACATTTGTAGAATCGGCCTCAGGTCTTAATGGGTTGAGGTAATTAAACGGCATATTCTTTTCCCTCTCTAAGCCTCAGTTCCGGCAGCCCTCTAGACTCTCCCAGAGTGCCCCCTAGCTGCCATTCAGAGGACACACTTCAGGACGACAGGAGCAGTGAGTTTAGACTAATCACAAGACACCAATTCATTCAAAGATTACAGTTTCATTGTTTAACACACCTAATACTGTGTGTGTGTGTGTGTGTGTGTGTGTGTGTGTGTGTGTGTGTGTGTGTGTGTGTGTGTGTGTGTGTGTGTGTGTGTGTGTGTGTGTGTGTGTGTGTGTGTGTGTGTGTGTGTGTGTGTGTGTGTGTGTGTGTGTGTGTGTGTGTGTGTGTGTGTGTGTGCAGTTCAGTCAGCTTCTCATATTGTAGTGAAGACTGTGTGGGAGGACTCTGTCGGTGAAAGTTTGGAGAGAGAGATGCTGGAGACTCGCAAAATGGTGTCTGCGTTACAGGTACAAATAGACTGTCGTTTACTGTACATGGATGCTTTACAGGTACAGACAGACTGTTTACTGTACATGGATGCTTTACAGGTACAGACAGACTGTCGTTTACTGTACATGGATGCTTTACAGGTACAGACAGACTGTTGTTTACACCAGTAATTCTCTTTTAATTTCAAGGACCCCCAGTTTCATATGCATTAGGCCACGGACAAGAAAATCATCAGTGTTGTTAATTTAACTCTGAGAGTGTGTACAAATGGACTATTTAAGCATAGTTTAAGGCTTTTATCCAATTTTATCACATGGCAAACCAACGTTTTGGGGATTCTTTTGCAAGTGTTTGCAAGTTGCAACAGTGTTGTATACAGTATATGAGGGGCCCTAAAATAATAAATACATGTATACACCCACCCACACACACATATTTAGGGTCTGTCTGTCCACAAAATGTTATTACTGATATGGGGCTCTACTTTCTGACCTGTAAAGAGTTATAATTGCACACACACACACACACACACACACACACACACACACACACACACACACACTCACACTCACACTCACACACACTCACACTCACACTCACACTCACACTCACACTCACACACACACACACAGATTATCAGATAACAAGGTACTGCTTTGAGAGGTCACACAGAATGGAGTTATCTGAACGTAAGACGCGTCCCTCCAAAGTACAAGCTTGTGTTAAACGTGTTGGTTTCCTGTGTGTGTGTGTGTGTGTGTGTGTGTGTGTGTGTGTGTGTGTGTGTGTGTGTGTGTGTGTGTGTGTGTGTGTGTGTGTGTGTGTGTGTGTGTGTGTGTGTGTGTGTGTGTGTGTGTGTGTGTGTGTGTGTGTGTGTGTGTGTGTGTGTGGCGCATGCGTGCGTGTTCCCAAGGCTTTGCTGCTGAACGGTTCATTGCCTGAGGACGAGCAGGAGGTGTCTGAGAGTTTGGAAGGAGACGATTCTCAGCAGCAACTGGTATTGATATTGTCTGTTTTTCTGTGTCTTCTATTTCCATGTTGTTTCTCTCTTCTTTCTGTTGTTGGATTCTTTCTCTACCTGCTCTTTCTGTCTCTCTCTTTCTCTCTCTCTCTCTCTCTCTCTCTCTCTCTCCTCATTCTGTTGAGCTAGCTCTTTTGTATGGCGCGCAGATCAAATTTCTTTGTGTGTGTGGATGTTTGTGTGTGTGCTGGCGCACTTCTACACTCGCATGCTTATGTGTGTGTTTGTGGGTGCACTCCTGAGTGTGTGTCCGCACGCATGCACACACACACACACACACACACACACACACACACACACACACACACACACACACACACACACACACACACACACACACACACACACACACACACACACACACACACACACACACACACACACACACACACAATGGTACACAGGTATCCGTTTTCCTTCTTCTTATATTCCGTCAATCCAGAGTGGTTCTCACACACAAACACACACAAGGCTTTTATTCCGCTCTCTCTCTCTCTTTCTCATTCCTCTCTCTTTCTTTGCAGGTGATAACTCGCAGTCGTTTGGATCAGAGTATGGATGAAGCTCAGGAATTTAAGGTAAGAAGCTTTGTTTTTCAAGTGGTTTTGTATTTTGGTTCTTTTCCAAATGTTGCTGCCATATGCTGTCAGTGTTCATTATTTATTATGGGGACATCTTGATGTTGTGTACCTACTCAAATATATTGTTTTAAGCTCATATTAACAATTAAATGTACTTTTTTTTAAATATTGTGTTCAGTTAGTGGAAGAAGTTGCAGTTAATTTCTCATTTCCGTATGTGTTCATTAGCCTTAAGGACATAGTGTGATAAATATTTAACTTGTGGTGCATTGTCTGCTGTCAACTATAGCGGGAACTGCTACGCTGTAAGCAGGAGCTGAGAAACATGCAGGGTGTAAAGGTAAGTGTCTCTCTCACACACACACACACACACACACACACACACACACACACACACACACACACACACACACACACACACACACACACACACATAAAATAAGTGTCTTCTTCAAAAAAGCTACTTTTGTACTTTTAATTGAGTAGTTTTCAACACAAACGATCTTCACTGATTCTATTAGTATTTGTACTTTGGTTGGATATCATCACTGTCGGGTCGAAACCGTCCAAAACAGCTGCTTTTCCGGAAAAAATAACATTTATTAATTAGTCACAAGCTCTTGTTAATACTTTCCATCGGTTAAATGTTTATAAAACCCACAGACTGACTTAAACACTTTCAGTCTGGCATACCTATTTTAGACATAGCCTATTATTGTAGGTAATATTTCAACATATTTCAAAAATATTCACGATGCGATGCGTTGTGAGCTTGTAGATCAGCTATTTTCACTACTTTTGCACAACGCTGTCATATGATAAAGTGTAAAGTAGGACATCAATTTATTTAAATAAAACACACACAACAAGATATAATATGGAGATGCAAGGTTTCTGCCCTACAGCGAAGATATTCAAGTAGTCTTTGCACCTCTGGTATTGAGGGACGTATGTGTGTGTCTCTGTGCAGGAGGCTCAGCACCAGAGACTGTGTGTCCAGGAGACGTCCATCCTGCAGCTGAAGCAGGAGCTGCTCAGGGCCGGCATGGCCAAGGACGAGCTCAACAACCAGAATGTACAGCCTTCAAGCTAAAACAGAGACAGTAAAACATGGTCCACGCTCGGACTACACGTCATGTTTAGTTTGACACGTGTTTTAAATGGACGCTGTGCAGTCTTCCATGAGCTGATGTTTATTTGTTCTTGTAGGCAGAGCTGCTGTGGAAACTGGAGGAGTGTAACAGGCTGTGGAGCGAATGCAAGGTGTGTCACCCTGTAAAGCAAGCGTCGGAAAGTGTCCTAGACTTATTTAGGAATTTAGTGCTCAACTGCAGTTTTGAGACTACCGTTGCATACCGTTTCTTGTCTGTTGACCATATTCCCACGGCAGCCATTTTGCTTTTACTTCATAGTCAGAGTAGCTCTTACCGACATAAGAGCAAAATGACTGCTGTGTGAATAGGTTCAATAGTTATTGTAGTGGTTGAGGACCTCGGGTCTTCCTACAGGATCTGAGCGTAGTTCAGCCATTCAGGGTACATGTGTAACCTGACTCGGTTGGCCTAAGATCAGTTCCTGTGAGAGCCTCTTCTCTTGTGTCACCCTATTTTTCTTTACTTACTGTTTGTTGTCTTAATACAAAACTACAACAGGGGGAGTGGACTGCCCACTCTCCTCAACAGCATGAATAGCAAATACTTGCGTAGTTCATACTGAAGCCCCAAACATAAAGTCCAATGCACTTAAGCCAAGTTTAGAAGGAAAGGCTTTTGGTGCTCAACAGTATTATATATTGTAAGCAAAACTTCTTACCTGGGCCAGTATTTAAGCAAAACGTGTTACCTGGGCACTTTAAATAGACTACCTGAAGGAAAAGACTGGATCACATGCTTAATGAGTGCTCCAGTGTTTTACTTATATTTCATACTGGCTCGTGCTAAATGGCTGCTGTGTCTATCTCTTCCCTGATTGGTTGAGTTGCAGAAGGAGGTGACACAGAAGGAAAGGCTGGTGCAGCAACACAAACACAAACTAGAAGAAAGCCAACAGCAGAAGGTATGTAACATTACTGAACCTTTTCCAACGTCCACGTTCATTGAAATTAACCCCTATATGAGTAAAGAATTCAGAATATGGGAAGGAAAACATTGAAATCCCTGATGAAAGTTTTATTAAAATGTAAAAAGCTAACATGCTGCCCATTTTATGTAAGCTTTAACACTTGCTTGCAATCGACTTAGAAATCCCAAATTCTGCAACAAATTCTCATTCATCAGTAAATAATATCTTGAGTGCTGAATAGGGTAAATTAGATAGATTTCACTTTATTGGTTCCCTGAAGGAAATTCTAAGGTAAGGTCAAGTGTTTATGTGTTTATGGATGGTTATCTGTCTCTTCGGCAGAATGAATTGCAGAGAGATTTGGATCAGAAAACCCTGATGCTGAAGGAACTAATGGGACGTGATCTACATCAGGTCATTATCATTCTTCTGTATTGAATTAAAGCTCAAATAAGTGATTTCTGACCATGAATGTAAAATCTTTTGATATCTTCAGTACTTCTCAATCCATTATTATACATTAATTGATTCAATGTTATCATCAAAATATTGTTTATATAAGCCAGCATGTCTGTGAAAGCTCAACACTTTACCAGTTATGGCTTTAAGTGCAGCTTGCTGACTTGAACGTGTGTGCGTGGTTGCGTGCGTGTGTGTGTGTGTGTGGGTGTGTGTGTTTGTGCCTGTGTGCATGTGTGTGTGTGCATGTACTGACTGTATAATCCCATTGACATGTTCGCTGTGTATTCGCAGATTTCTACCAATGCTGATAACAATGGATATCCTCCTGCTCCGTCTGGGTCAGGGGTAAGTCGGCCACGGTATCTTATCTAAAGTCTGTGCATGTATACTGTCCTTGCTAGCTAGAAGCAGCTACTGTGGCAGCCGTTAGGGCTTTCAGCAAGCAGACTGACTGATTTTCCCCCATTATAATAACCCTCATACATTATGTTCTATGTCTGTACACTGTTAGCAGGCAGAGGAGCTGCAGTTGGTCAGAGACGCACTGAGGAGTCTAAGGAACAACTTCAGAGAACACGACCCTCAGCAACACACTCTGGACACCCTTGAGCAAGGCATCGCATCGCTCATGGACCGACTGCATGTTGTACATACACATCGGGTACGAGAGCAAACACACACACACACACACACACACACACACACACACACACACACACACACACACACACACACACACACACACACACACATAAATGCTCTAAGAGCAACACTTATCCTAATAACACTGTTAGTAAAATTAACCCAGTATTATTGCAATATTCTTGTCATAGGTTAAGTAAACCATATAAAGTTTTTAGAAAAGAGTGGACAAAGCGTGTGTTGATTTTGCATGTATGTCCTTTTGCTTTACTGCAGGGGGGAAGAGGGAAATCCCCACGCCGTAAAGCTGTACACACAGACCCTGATGCCTGGCCTTGCACAAGTAAGACTCTTCCTTTGTGTGCATTTGTCTACACACACACACACACACACACACACACACACACACACACACACACACACACACACACACACACACACACACACACACACACACACACACACACACTTTCTCTCTCTCTGAGTGGTTTCACTGTCTTTTGCCTGTCGTATGTTTTCATCACAGAGAACTGCCATTCACAGCCAAGTCCTCCCTCCTCCACTAAAATACTGTATTTCACGGGACAGTCGCCAACACCCTCCATGATCAACATTCCCAAGAGGTCAGTATGTGTGCAAGTGCACACACTGATACTGTGGGTGGGTGGCTACCAATGTCCTTTTTTTTAATGAAAGGTTGTATTGGTTTATTAACACCACATAAGATTGTTGGAAATTGCTCTTATGTTGTATTGGTATCGTTCCATTACGTCACGTTATGTGTCATTCAGGCTGGGCGAGGTGACTCTGAAGGATGTGAAGGCAGCTGTTGATCGACAGGGGAACTACAAGTACCACTTCAAAGCCCTGGACCCCGAGTTTGGCACTGTGAAAGAAGAGGTAAGAGGAGCCCATGCCACCGCATCAAGACTAATTATGTCCGTTAATAAATGGGGTCTGATTGATTAATAATACATGAGGGATAATGTGCAAAGAGGCAGTCATTATTGGAAAATAAATCCCAACGGGGTGAAGCAGAACCTGTATGAAGTAAACAATGTACAATAATATGGGAGAATAGTTCTACTGTTGCAGAGTTTAACCTTGTGCCTTTGAGCAGGTTTTCTTGGACGGGGCCATTGTTCCTGGCTGGGAAGGGAAGATTGTTGCCTGGGTGGAGGAAGACCATGGAGAGGAAAGGTGAAAAGATTATGTAGCCTAGCCATCTCTCTCCTACTCTCACACACATACATTTACATATACATATGATACAATATGAGTCTCTGCTGTAATTTATTTTGTAAATATACTGTATGTCTTCAATATACTAAACTAATGGCCACCACCACATTTGTCAATGACTTTCTTCTTTCTGTGTTTTGTTTGTTTCCTCCCTCCATTTTATCACTTAATCATCAATCAATCTAAACTTAACATCTACTCTTGATCCCCTTCGCCCTCAGACCAGTATAGGTTGAAGCTTGGGACACAATGGCATCCAAACTGTTGTTGGCTGCTGGTTTCAATGGGGCCAGAGACTCAAAAAGGGCTGACTACTCAGAAAGAGCTACATGGATGAGTGGACGAGAGACCCTGGGAGTCGACGGAGTTCACCAGCGAGTAGTAAACCGCAGTTGGCCCCACTCCACCTTGCTGTGCGCAGATATGGAGACACTGTAAGCCCAGTGCCTTACCACCCAAACGCTTTCTAGATGTTTGTTTATGAATGTAATCCTATAGGAAACAGCAAGATGCTCTGACAGGGTTTTTGCGAACAGAGCAACTGTAGTGGTGAAATAGTTTGTGCTGACCGATATATCAAAATGTGTGGTCCCGGTGTATATATCCAGTGGATAACCCCTGTCCAATAGGTAGCCAGGAGTTGGTTGTTGTCCTCGTTCCCTCATGTCAGGACTCTAGTCAGTGACGAACATTTCCACACAGGCCGCAGATTGATTGCCTACAAAACCAATTGTGTTTCATGAGCTGTTACATATTACAGAACATCACTTTAAGGTTTATGATCGTATTGGGGTGACTTGTGCTTTTGTACACCTGGGGAGGTGTGGATATGAAGTCAGGTAATCTCAAATAACAATATTATTATTTATTTCCTCCCTAGATGGCAATGTTCTTCCTGTCAACCTACTGTAGTTACATGACAGCTGCTGGCATACAGCATGTTATCTAAATAATTCCCCTATGGCTGGGAATAATCAGAGTGGTTGCCATAAGGTTATAACGAAGGTATTACCTGTCGTAGCCTATGATTAGATATTTAATGAAACAGTTGTCATAAGTATGGGGCATAGCCATTTAGAGGTGTTTATATTAGCACCTGTCTGCTCGGAGCACAAGGAATCTCCCTCCTTTCAGTAGCCCTGTGGCTAGGGACTACTAGCAGTTACTGAACCGGATATTAAACGATAATGTGCTGTCCATTATGCACAGTCTACTGTCTACAGTACAATTTAGAGTGTTGTTGCCTCTGTCAGGTGCACAGTATTGATTGAAGAGGATCAGTATAAAAATAAAATACAAACCAGTATCAGATGAGATGGAGCCTGTAAATTAGAGTGGGGTGTATCTCTACTGGCCAGACAGTTATAAAGCCTGTGTGACCGTGAAGTGGCCTAACCGAAAAACCCTATATGGCTATTCTACGCCTGTCTGCACATGTCCTTTCACCTCTTTCTTAAACCTGTTATATGTTCCACC
This sequence comes from Gymnoscopelus braueri, assembly GCF_963280865.1. Taxonomy (NCBI): domain Eukaryota; kingdom Metazoa; phylum Chordata; class Actinopteri; order Myctophiformes; family Myctophidae; genus Gymnoscopelus; species Gymnoscopelus braueri. The sequence continues at coordinate 44,731,616 of NC_137609.1, read as the reverse complement.
ACCTTTGGCCATCCTTTCTAAACTGCTGACAGTGTTTACTGGACAGATTCGATCCGGCTTTTCCTCCTCACGTATTACATTTTGTTTAAGCCCATATGGCTGCAATAACAAAAAGAGTTACGCTGATTGGATGTGTGTGCTAAAAGCCACATGCTGGCTGTATTTCAGATGTGTGGTAGTGATTCCAAACGATAACAAATGGTTAATGCTTAAAATTGTCCTAATTCGAAAAAAAAAGTCTATAGTTTACAGAGAGAAGTTGATAAGTTGATAGTAAAAGTGGTACATATCACTGGAAACTGACCTGTGCAGGCCTGTTTGTATTTCAGCCAATGGCACAGGTGAACAAAAAAGGAATCCAGTTCAATGTGAGCGGCTGTGAAATGCCCCCCGAAACCGAAACTGTGTACTTTGTTCTATGACTGCGTTACTCACCAAACACTCAGTTCTTTTCAGTGAGCATAGTGGTCATAGGACAAAGTGTAAATTAGACTTTAACATGTTAAGCTCGAATACATGCACACACTCACTGACTTGCTAACCACTATGTCACATCCACACATACAAACTGTCTTTCACACTGAGGTGCTATTGTTGAATGTTATCGACTGAAGTTCTGCTGTTCTTGAGATATTTAAGATGTGGACTGTTTGATGCCTTTTAGATTTTTTTAATTATTTTTTAAGAGAAGATTTGCTTTTATTTAGTGCATTCAACCAGCATCTTGTGAAGCAAGAGTGCATCTGCACACGTTTAATGTGAAAGGGATTTATTACTGTGGATATCCGTTTGAAACCAGAGATTTAAACGAGCTGTAGGGGCCATCATTTTTAAAGGATTCCTACATTAAACATTTTGTGTCCATCATCCGATCAACAGATTGTAATTATTTTTCTCCAGTTGGCACTATCCAAACTACTATATTTTATGCAAAGTCTAGATACTGTGGCTGATGTTTTTCTCAGTTTTTAAAATCATATTCTTTAAATTGGTTGTATGCTACAATTTGGGGTTAAATCAAGATTTCCACAACTATTTTCGGGAATAGTGGTGGAGTCAAGCACTGCCGGACCCTGCTTTTGTTTGAGGCACACAGGACTGAAGTTTGATACCAGATGATCTAATCCAGTACAGAACAATTTGGGGTTCAAATATTTGCCTTTACTCTGTCTTGTATAAATAAACATAACAGAGAAATTAGCATACATAGATGCCATAATTGCCTATAAGATTTTACATTTTGCGAGTGAGATGGTTATTTCTATATGCTGTTGTCTTTGTTGACCGCAATTTGTATATAAATGTACTGTATATACTAGTTATTGCCTAACACAGTGTTCACATGGTGTTCATTGAATGTTGGTAATGGTAAGCCTTTGATATTGTAAAATAAACCATTTTGTTTTAAATTAAAACTCAAATAGTGTCTTGTGTTTTTTACACCACTACAAAGAGAAGAAAGTCTGAGACAAACCCAGTGTGTTGGTGTTCAGGAGCTAAAAAGGGGCAGGGGCTAAAACAAATAATCCTTCCCTTTTAGGCTCTGCCCTGACCTTACCACTACAGTATACTTGTAATTAATTACGTTTTTTGTGTTATGGTTATTACTGATACATTGCTACTACAATGTTGAGGAACCGAAACTACAATTGTGTGTACTGAATATGCAACAAAACAATTTAGAGCTTCAATTTACAGAGTTGGTCACCATTGAAAATTAATAATCATACCATCAAAAATGTAAATTATCAATAATTTTAGGGACATCTAGGATATGCTGTGGCTATAATCTGTGGCTACCTCCAGGAATAACGACCCACTGAATGGGTCCCGGTCAGCTATTAGACAGACTTTTGCTGCCATCGTGTGGTTCATCGTATGGTTGCTAAAATAGACACAGCCCGGCTGTTTTCTTTTACGACGTTTTACAACAATGGGTGGAAATGGGTTGCCAGTTTGAACCTTCCCACCTACCGTTTACCGGTTTTTATTTGTATTTTATTTTATTCAATACATTGCAGAATCCTCTTATTTTCAGTCGGTTTGTGGTTAATATGTCAGTTTAAACATGACATTTGGCAAGAATCATGATGGGCCTGAATCATAGAGTTAAAAAATAAGGCCCACGGCCATCCGTCTCACTCTCGCCTTTGCCTGGGATCATTATTTTCGGGTTTCTGATCCGGTCAGAACGGAAATAACTTTACGTCATCAGGTGGCCGGAGTTTAAAATGTCTTTAGTTTGGTATAATCGTTTCGTTTCTTTTGATATAATAATCGTTTGGCATGTACATCTTTTATTCTCACTCGTGGCGCGACTTGCGAGACTAAACTAATTGATTCGCATTATGTGGGGAACAAAAACAATGCGACGCCAACCGGAACCCACCACCGGAACACGATTCTTTTTTTCTAAACCGGGGCCAGTTTTGGAACTACCAGTCTTTTCCTCCGCGGTGGAAAGACTGGTGACGCCGAGGTTCCTCTCGCGTCAGCAGAACTGGCAACCTCGCAGCAGGGCGGTGTGAAGGAGAGCCGTAAAGCGTCGTGTTTTGGATTGTGGGAAAGGGAGGTCATTAGAAAGTGAGGAACACGGAGCTGGTTCTGGGGGACGGAGAGAGTGACACACAGGGCGACACGGTGCCGCCTTTTAAGCTTAATGCCGGTGTAAAGTAAAACTCCTACATAATTCAAAAGAGATTCGTCTATTTAAAAAGAGGCCCAGCCACCCAACCCTGCCACTTCAAAAAAAATGCTCCGTTTAATCCTGCGGCTCAGAGCGACCTCATGCTCCCGTGTCCTCTCCACCTCTACGGGGCCTGGGCTCGTCGCCTCCTCCGGTCCTCTGGCGAGGAGCTTCCACGGTGGCTCCACGTCCAGGGGTGTCAACGTGTGCCTCAACGTCCTCAGCCGCCACAGAGTGTCCCCGCTGCAGCGTGACCATCACCCTGCCAGCCGCGGCCACAGCCTGCGCTTCTACAGCCTGCCACCCCACCAGCAGGTAGTCAATATACTCAATATAGGATATATAATATATAGACTATAGGGATGTACTACCATTGTAACATTAATTGAACTCTGACAGTGTACAAATGGAACCAAACGGACCCGGAAGGGTCCGTTTGGTTCCATTTGTACGCTGTCAGAGTTACAAGTGGATGATCTGAGGATAAACCGAGGGTTTTACTGTATACTAGTGCTTGACCTCCTGAATGGCAGGTATTGAGAGGTATGTATGTATGTATGTATGTATGTACTGCTGTGGTCTATCAGGCAGTTAGTTCTCTCTGCTTAGGGGAACCCTTCATCTGCATTTTGTACGTGATGACACTCGTATCATCACTAGACATCATGATTAGCAAGTGATATTTAATGACACTGTCATAGCGTATTATGGTTGGTATAGGCCCAACAGGAAAATAAGAATGTCTTAGGATACATCTGACTGGCAGCATTTGGAGCAGCTCTTACAGCTGCTGACCTTGAACAAGACGCTGGACGCGGTATAGCCTGCATAGGGGAAATTGAGTTGTTGTGGACATGCTAAGCCTGCATGTTGTAGAAGGGGGCTTGGCATTGAGTATAATTAGATGGCACCACACATGTATTGCAAAGCTGTCATTTTGAAACCTATAAAGTTCCATTTATATGAAGCCTTGTCAGTCAAGAAAATGTGTGCTGTGTCATTATCATTGGGTACTAGTACTACTGTCATTCTTTAATAGAATAATGGGGAAAGACTTGCAGTGCTGGAATGCAGCCAAATGGCAGGGTGGGAGGGATGAGCACAGTTGTCTACTCTGTGACGTGTTGTATGGGAAGTGATGCTGTGACATGTCTCACCATGTGATTTTGTAAAACAATAACATAACAAAATAGGAATGCAGCAACATTTATTTATTAGGTTCAAGGTTGTACTTTATTGTTATCTTGTGTATAGGTACATAAGAGTAAAACTTATTTTGCTTCGGCTTCCTTCAGACAATGCAACAGCGTAAGTAATAACAATAGAATAAGAAAACGTAAAAAGATTTAAAGAGAGAGTGCAAAAAGAGAATGAAAAGTGCTAGTACTGTAGGTGCTAGTAGGCAGTGCAAACTTCAAACAGCTCCTTAAAGCAAGGAGCAGTGACGTGTTTCGAACTACAGTTCCATCCTCGGGCAACATTGCTGAGTGAGGCTAGAACACTAATGTAAATGACAAGGAGAGATCTAAACATAGTTGACAAACAACAAATACATCTAGATACATATCTTTTGGTCCAGTTTGGAAGACCTTCCCCCACTTTTTCCTGACGTCTTTAATGTTAGCAAATTCAATCCAAACATTTCACATAGTAAAGATTTGAATTGAATTGAAACCAAGGTCCTGCTTTGGTATTTGACCTAAGCTGTTGCATTTGTATGATACTGCTATTTGGAGTGGATGCACTAAACAAAACTTAGTTTTCTGTCACTGTATTGTGATTACAGTGACGATCTTAATTCTTTTCATTCTTTTTGGCTGACAGGTGGAGCTGCCTGCTCTATCTCCCACCATGCAGACAGGAACCATCGCTCGCTGGGAGAAGAAGGAGGGTGAAAAAATCGGCGAGGGAGAACTGATAGCCGAGGTAAATACCCGTTGTGTGTGTTTCTGTATGTGTGTGTGCGTATCCTTTTTCTGTATATAAATGGTTTGAAGTGTAGAGCTTCGTGGTAATAGCATATGCAATTTATAATAATAATAGCTTGAATTTATATAGTGCCTTTCATAAACCCAAGGATGCTTAACATCAAAAACAATGAACAACCAACAAAGAAACAACCAAAACAAAACAACAAACAACTATTTGCCATAAGCCTGAGAGAACAGGTGTCTTTTCAAGGCAGCCTTTAAAGAGTCCAGTGTTGGAGCATGGCGAATCCCTATTGGGAGAGAGTTCCACAGGGTGGGGGTTGCCACACTGAAAGCTCTGTCCCCCAAGGTTCGCTTTTTTGTTTGTTTTGGGGACAGAGAGGAGGTCCAAGTCTGTGGACCGCAGGTTCTGTTTCTCATATGATAACAGTGAAGTGTGTGTCCACTACCACTACAAGCCGAAACAGTGTGTAGAAATGGGCAGTGTTTGTGTATGCATTCGTACATAATTGCTGTGTGTGTGCAGGTGGAGACAGACAAGGCCACAGTAGGCTTTGAGATGATGGAGGAGTGTTACCTGGCCAAAATCTTGGTTCCAGAGGGCACCAGAGACGTCCCCATAGGAGCAGTGATCTGCATCACTGTTGACAGGTGAGTGTCCATTGCAGATGACTTCAATTGTTGCCTTTTTGTAAGCACAAGCTAGTATTTTTAATTTAATAATATATTTTTTTAGAGATTATTTATGTTAGTCATTATCCACATCTAAGGGTGTGTGGTTGCGCTTCTGTTTAAACTTTTGTCACCCGATCACACAAGGATGCCAGGGTCACTGCTGCTGCTGTTGCTGCTCACTGCCCTTTAGGATGGGTTAAATGCAGAGGACAGACTTTCCCCAACGGGGAACAATAAAGTTCAATTATCATTATTATTATTAACTGTTAAGTCTGCACACTCCAAGATCAGATCTTGCTTACATTGTGATTTGATAAGCCAGACCACAAGCCGAACTGGCCAGGCTCACATCAAGTTCATATCTCAGTGAGGTGTGGACAGCTATGTGGGCACAATCCAGACAATTTATTGCACATAAGCCTCATCCTCATAAGTTCCTCTCGCAGATTCCCCTGGCACTGAAGAGCTGTACTCATCTGCACTGTTATCTCTCCTCAGCAAAGTACATCCGGTATGGGCCTTGCCACCATTAAAACATATAAAGAAAAGATGGCTCTATTGACAAGTGCCATTGTCCTGATGTACATATTGTGTGGGAACTTTACATCGACTTTACGTCCGAATAGCCATGTTGCATCGCAAGTGTCAAGTTCACCTAAGTGTTTACACTGCTGAGTGTCGCATCTGAAGTCGCATTGAAAGGACAAGCCTAACCATGACTTAACATGCTTTTTTTAATCTCTCCTCCACCAGTCCTGACCTCATAGCAGCCTTTAAGGATGTCACGTTGGACTCGCTAAAAGCTGAGTCTTCAGCGGCAGCTCCCGCTGCTCCTCCACCTCCTCCTGCTGCTCCTGCTGCTCCTGCTGCTCCTGCTGCGGCCCCAGGCAGCTCCTACCCCACACATCTGAAGGTAGGTGTGCCTCCATGTCAACACGGCAGTAGATAATAACCTTATATTTGGCAATCTATTGTCTATGATTCTGTGTCTAATAACAAATTGAAGAGCATCTATGAATAAACATCTAGTTCATACTTCTGGGGAAGAAGTAGGTTGTCAAGAGCTGATGTGTCATTGGGGTTATCATGATGGCGGCCCCCATCTCACACACACACACACACACACACACACACACACACACACACACACACACACACACACACACACACGCACACACAACACGCATACTGCACATTCATGTTGAATCAGGACAAGCACCTCCAGAAGGCCAGTTCCAGTGTGAATCTAGTTGAGAAACTGTGTGTGTGTGTTACAGATCAATCTGCCTGCCCTGTCTCCCACCATGACGATGGGTACAGTGCAACGCTGGGAGAAGAAGGTTGGGGAGAAGTTGAGCGAGGGAGATCTGCTGGCTGAGATTGAGACGGACAAGGCAACCATTGGTAAACACCGACTAGTGTACACTAATGATCCTGTAATTAATTTATTTATCAGGGACGATGCACATTAATCAACATGTCAGTTTTTCTCGTGGTAGTAAATGGTAGTATAGTTATCCATACAAAAACAGACATCATCATCAACAATACAAGACAAGACATAGTACAGAAGACAAAACAATTACAGTAAAATAAGAGACACCAGTGATTAGTCGAGCTGATAATTACCCATGATTACAAATTTGGTTAGCTTTAAGCCATCTCTTAACTGATTCACTGCCAATCACGTAGATCTACGCGAACCTATTTAAAGCCGCCACGTGCCAATCGCGTAGATCTACGTGAACTAATCTTTTTTTTTTCTTTTTTTTTTTCCAATTTCACCCAAAGACCGACCAAGGAGATATGATTTTTCGAAGATCTAGACTCCTATCCACTTCCTTGTTAACTTAAAACTTAAAAAATCTGTATCTCTTCGCTCTATCGCTCTAATCACTCATAGTGATTACACTATGAGACATCCATACCTATAACATAGGAAGGATGAAGCTAGGAGATCAGATCTAGATTAGATCTAGACTAAATGTATTCCATTCATTTGCCAAAAGTATCCTATTATATGAACAAACTCTTGTCAGCCCTTCCTCATCCATTATTCTCCTCAGTGGGTTTACCAATCAATCTGAAATTGCATTGACATTGGCATAAAGGGAGTGGAGGAGATTCATTTCCCCCAAATTTAGCATTTTTGCCACGAACTGTGAGATCTGTACTCGCGGGATCTGTACCCAGACAGACGGTGGGTGCGCGGTAGAAATGCAGGTACAGACTTGTATAATGCTATGTTTATTGAGCACTGTAGTTACATAACATTACAGAGGATGTACATCAAAAATGAAAACATTTTCTTTTTCATTCTCTTTGTACCATTTGTTTAGTGCTTTTTTACCCTCCCACCATTCCCAAGGTCCGTCCACCAGTAGGCACATAATAACGATAACAATAGTATTAGTGGCAATAGTACCCAAAACAATATTAATCATAGAAAATAAGACAACAGACAAATACCTATAAACATTTTAAACAAAAACAGTTTTACACCAAAGAAATTAAGTAAACAAAATAAGGCTTTCTGAGAGGCTAATTCTAATATAGAGGATATTGTCTTTGGCACTTTATACACACCTAAACCCATCAACAAATGTCGGAGTCTGACAACGGGTTGTACCTGCAAAGAGTGACAGGAAGCAAAAATCGGATCCCCATTGATCAGGAGCCCGACACCCTCGGTGCAGGGAGGTCACCCACATCAACTATTTTTAAATGTTTTTCAAAATGGTAAAAGAAAAAAAGCCTAAAATGTTTAGGCATAGTCTCTACGGATCTTATAAAGGGAGACCAGGTTGTGTACAACTTCTTCCGTGTTCTGGACACTGAAAATCAGATTTTTTTCTAACTTCTATGAGGTCATCACTTCCCTGATCCACTGTTTAAAGGTACAGACCAGTAAGTAGTTTAAAGAAAAACTGTCTACAAATGTCTGTGACGAAATCTCAATCCTCTAGTCTCATTACTAATACAGTAAGTGAGAATAATCTAATCTAGTGGCCTGAAAGTGGCCTTTGGATCAACATGTTTTCATGTGTTTGTAAACAGGTTTTGAGGTGCAGGAGGAAGGATACTTGGCAAAAATCATGATAGAGGAGGGTACCCGAGACGTTCCACTGGGGACTCCGCTATGCATTATTGTTGAGAAGGAGAGCGACATCGCAGCATTTAAAGACTACATGGAGACCGGAGTGGCTGACGTCGCCCCCACACCTGCCCCAGCACCCACACCGGTGAGACACTCGCTCTTACTCTTCCCTGACAAAATCACAAAATACAACAGTTAAAATCACAAAATACAACAGTTAGTCATACAGTCTGGTCTTCTTCAGATTGATAGCTTGTCTCATCCAAATTAATCCACGGAGTCCGGTCTCTTGACAAGCGTTTGTCTAGTGTAATTGCTCCTGACACATACTATGTTCGTTGTAGGCTGCACCAGCTCCACCCGTAGCAGCACCCGCTCCAGCTGCAGGAGCCCCAGCCTCCAAGAAAGGGCGTGTGTTTGCCAGCCCCCTTGCCAAGAAACTGGCTGCTGAGAAAGGCATTGACCTGGCTCAGGTTAGCGGTGAGTATACACCAAACACTGGAGTTCCACCATGGATGTTTGTTTTGTGTTTAGTTTTTTTGAGAAGGCGAAAGCCGTGTCAATCGATGGTGAAGTGATAGACATTTTTTGTCTCTTTGGTATATATGTTTTTGTTGTCTGAGCTGGCGTAGTGTCAAACAACACCCAGTGCCTTTAAACACTTAAACCCTATATGCTTCGTTGACCTCCAAGACCTCCAAGACCTCTTGCAATCTTAATAAACATTTGTGTTACAATAGCCTCGTATAAAAAAAAAAAACATATTTGGGAGGGAAGGGAATAGTAAACCGGTTCCCATTTAGAACTCCTACCATATGTCATGGAAATCATTTTGCTGTGATCGATCATCAACGCTAATGCTCTCCAGGATATGCGCTCTCCAAGCCAGTGTTGCCAACTTTGTCACAAAATCTGACAAATTTGCATGCCCTTTTGGTGAATACAAAATAAAAAACCTATCTAGCAGCTTTTTGAGCAGACATAAGCTATTTTCCTGTATAAGTGATTTGCCAAAACTGCTCTGAGGCTGCTGTCTTCCCTTCACTCATTACATCTCTAGTTCACATGAATGCGGCTCTATAATCAGATTTGGATGGCCAACCAGCAGCAAGACATAGTAGGCAGGCTTTAATGCCAATGAAACGATACATGAGCTGATTTCTTACTCTCTTATGAACTTCCAAAGTACACCACCAGACACCATGGTGTTGTAACCAAGCGATGTGGTCAGAATATTGCCTGTGAAGCAATGAGGATACGCTCCATATTAACTGTTACGCCCCTCTGTGCAGGACAGAGTCCACCGCCGTGTTGTGCTTATTTATTAAAGTCATTCTGCTCTCTTTGATTTGTAGCCACTGGTGCTGATGGGCGAGTCACCAAGAAAGACATTGAGAGTTTTGTCCCACCCAAGGCTGCCCCTGTAAGTATAGCTGTCTTCTGTGTGCATGTCGGTATTTATGTTTGCATTCAGTTGTCAAGCAAATTTAAAGCCAGCTATTAAAATAATAACGAGAGCATAGCGTTTCATAACGATGTGGCCTTCCTGTCCAGGCTTGAATTATCGATAGTAGGTGAATAATGTTACTCATTTGTATTGAACCTCGTGGTTCGGGGAGCACTATGAACCATTCGGTATGCTGTGTTTTTTAATCAACTTGTTCTAACGATGCGCTTTGCTCTCAACAATGTAAGGCAAGTTGCAGCATTGGTGATACAGAGACAGAGAGCACATGTATGTGTATGTGTTAGTCTGAAGTTTGCCAGTGACTGTGCCAGTCATGGCAGCAGTGCACTGTGTACAGGTTTGTCAGTGAATAAATGCTCCTACTGTGGTTTGAGACTCCTTCACCAGTACAAATCTTGCAAATCACCTGCATATCCATGGGCTCTGCCTGTATCTGGTTAAAACCAGCATACTTCCACAAAGACATGTCTTTTAAGATGGACTGACTTAAGGTAGACCAGCAAATTTAATGTAGTGACAATCTCAGCCGCTCCTCCTAAATAGCTATTCTAAAACGGTTAGTCCCAATCCTTGATTCTGATTGGCTCGTTTCTGTTTAGTAGAAGTACTAAAAGAGACTATAATCTGCCCCTTAGATCAGTTTATATCAATCACAGGTGCGTTATTTGTTTCTACAGTGATCCAGTGTATCTGTAGCTGGATGAGGGAAGGGGAGCACTTGTTTTCCCGGCCGTGCGGGGCTTGTCGTAGACATGGTCAGCATATAAATGTGTGCTAACAAACGTGTGCACTGTGTGATTGTTTATGGGACTTTGTATTTTTGTTGTTGTGAACAGGTGGCAGCCGTTCCTGCAGCCCCAGCTGCAGCTCCAGCTCCAGCTGCCCCTCCTCCTACACCTGCTGCAGCACCCATCATTAGCCCTGCTGGCACATTCACAGACATCCCCATCAGTAACATCCGCAAGGTGAGAACACACACTGTAAATCGGAAACGATTCAAGTTAGGAATGCATGCCCCACCAATACCCGCTGGGCCCGTTATTAACACATTCATTGCCCGGTTTCCATTCATTCATTCATCCGCCACTGCCAGCGGTTTTACCTTATTTTGAGTCTTTTGGACGATCCACCGATCCTTTTTTTCAACCCGGATGTAAACAAATGATGTCTCCGTGGAAGGACGAGTCTCTCTTTTTTCCACCAGAACAAAACATTGTAACTGCGATAGTCCGCTCTCTAGTTATCGGCAGTTCAATTTAGCTCGTTTTCACCAAAAAACGCAATCTGAGAGATCACACTGATTCGGTGCGTCCTCCACAGACCTGCGGACAAGATATCTGTGGTTTTCAGTTCTTGGAAACCGTTGGTCCCAGTCGGCACTGCACACCCCCTCATCTGGGGGACACACGCCAAATTTGGCGTCGTTCGTTCTGATGATGCTAAAAGATATGCCAGGGAAAATCATACACGCAGGATTTCGTAGCTGTCCGGCAGAAACCAGCTAACTCCCTTTTGACGCTTTTGCATTTTTTTCCATAAATCAGGGCCATTGAACTTCCTTTACGTTTGTGTGTTGTTAAAAAAACACACATATTGGACCAATGAAAAGCATTAAAAAGCGCTTCTGACAAAACCAGCTAACTTCATTGGATCCTCAAACTTTCTGCCAAACCAGCTAACTCCACCGGAGCCTGGAGCTGACTCCAGGCTCCACCCCCTTTTGACCTCCAACCTCATTGTGAGCTTGGAGGTCCATTCAGCTGTTCTTATCAATGATGAACAAAACCTCCTAACTCCACCTTTTTCATTTCCTGAAAAATGAACATTTTGGAACATTCTGGTTCCTGCCGGACAGCAGAGATTTATTAATTAGATAGATGATGTTGATGATGATGTCTCTCCTCCAGGTTATTGCTCAGAGATTGATGCAGTCGAAACAAACCATCCCACACTACTACCTGTCTGTAGACGTCAACATGGACCAAGTCCTGGAGCTTAGGAAAGAACTTAACAATGTGAGTTTGTGTGCTTGAGGGCATCCAATGTCTCAAAGTAGTGCCCAGTTGAAAGAAATCTGAAAAATGAGAAAACATTATTTATCACACAAGGGAAATTTTGTTGTTTTCACCACATTTGTACTATAGATACAAGCAGCAGTAGCAAGTATACTATACAACTAATCAACTCAACTTCAACTCCAACATTTATTACAACTTTATTGTCGCATCACAGGTTTACAGGTGTAAACAAATGGGTAAATGTCTTTGTTGTAGATGCTCCGATCATTTGCCGTTTTCAACAAAAGGGGGAAATAATAGCGATGGAAAGAACACAAGGAAAACCGGTCAGATGTGTCAAATATGAACTGGAAAAACGAAACAAATGACAAATCCTGACCACATGAACTATTAATGAATACATTGTTTTATACCCAAAGTAAATATACATCCAAAGCAAACATTTAACAGCTTGCAGAAGATGTCAAAATCTAAATTCTCATGTGGTGTTTCAAAAAGCAGAAATAAATGTGTTGACATGCTTCTTGCGACATGCAGCCAGCCATGCCAGTGGGAGGTTAGTGTGTTAAGAATAGGATTCGATTGAAACTAAAGCCTACAAATCAAATTACTTCCGTTAGAAATGTCTAAGTTGTTATTTTCTTTTAGCATAGAGAAAGACAATTGTGTTTAATACTGTGTTTAACTTTGTTTTTATCTGTCTTGTGTCCTCTGCAGGAGGTCAAAGCCCAGAACATCAAGCTGAGTGTGAATGATTTTATCATCAAAGCCAGTGCACTAGCCTGCCTCAAGGTCCCTGAAGCCAACTCATCCTGGCTGGATACAGTAATACGCCAGTCAGTACACACACACACACACACACACACACACACACACACACACACACAGACACACAGACACACAGACACACAGACACAGACGTCACAACACATACTTCATACCATACCCAAACATACTCTCATAATACTTTGAACAGACATACACACTTTACATTGGGAGATGCAGTAGGAAAAGCGTGGCTGTATGACAGTGTATGAAATATGAATTTGATATGTATAATATTGGTACAGACTAGCCGTAGTGAAGACTAGCTGTAGTAGTCATGTGATGTAGGCAATGGCTCTGCTATGAAGAGCTGTTATGTTTGACCTAGTTTCGAAATTGTGGTTAAAATGAAAGGATAAAGTAAAAAAGAGAGAAATAAATTAGAAGGGGGGGGGGGGTGATGAATGTCTCCTCGGACACCTTTTTTATAAGAGATGTCATGTGTCTGGGTCTGCAGGAACCACGTGGTGGATGTGAGCGTAGCAGTGAGCACGGCCAATGGTCTGATTACACCCATAGTGTTCAACGCTCACACCAAAGGACTGGCTGCCATCTGTTCTGATGTGGGCACACTGGCAGCCAAGGCCAGAGAAGGGAAACTGCAGCCACACGAGTTCCAGGTATGAGTCATACGGTGCTGGCAGGTCCTGAAATAAAGTCTTACTATGTCTTAAATTGTGTTCTATCATTTCTAGTCCTTAAATGTTGTTGACCACACATGTGCTATGTTGTCCTGCACTTTATAGCTGAGCTTTTAATTATCTTGTACTTTGGTATATTGACAATAAATTCTGATTCAGAAAAAGTCTCCCAGTTAACACATTGACCGCCGGGCCCGTAGTTCTACGGGCCGTTAAATCCAACGGTTAAGCGCCGATCCCGTAGCCTACGGGCTGTGGTGCTTTTTCCTTTTTTTCGATTTATTTTTTTTTTAAATTTTCCAGGGGGACCATTTTCAGTGTAACACCACCCGAAATCGACCGGAAGTGCGATCCCGTTTTTTGTTTCCCGTCTGCCTTCATTCTAAGTCGTACACAAAAAGCCCTGTAAAACCTGTACAGGACATGTAGTTTTTCATCCTCGCATTTCCCATGTTAACATAAACGATCAGAACTCAAACATGGCGGCTCTGTTTGACACGCGGTCTCGACGAGTAGACACCAGGACATGTGCCCGTTGTTTACAAACAGTGGATCGGGCAATCTAAAGGATTTTAACGGGGCCTATGGCGACCTGAAAAAAACAAAAAACAACAATAAAACCTTGGCACTGGTGAGTACATTATGAGATTAGCCCTTGGCGGTGGATGTGTTAAATGTACTTTTACAACAAACCCAAGAGTATATAAGCCCCACTAGTGCCCCCTAGTGGTTGTGGTGCTCCTTGCACTCCATCTCAGCTATCGTATTCTACTAGAAAGACTACTAAGGAGAATTGACTGCCTGCTTGACTTAAAATAAATTTAAAAATATCACTTGTCTTCTTTCTTTCTTTTTTAAGGGCGGTACGTTCACAATTTCAAACTTGGGGATGTTTGGCGTCAAGAACTTCTCAGCGATCATCAACCCCCCCCAGGCTTGTATCCTGGCTGTCGGAGGTTCAGAGAAGAGACTGATTCCCGCTGACAATGAGAAAGGGTAGGCCTGGGTTGTCATTACCCATATGCTACCACAAATCAAGAACAAGTAGATGACAGATCTCCCAAATCAAATGTTTCTTTGGCTTTTGGCTATTATATATTTTTTATGGTAGTTTATGTATGGTAGTATTGTACAGTATTATGGGTACATTCATTCAGTGCTTTGAGTTCAAGTTTATCCGTCTCATGCAATAGTTAAGTGTACTGCTCTCGACACTGCAGACTATAAGTCCAATACAAAAAGGGAAATGGAAGTAAAGAAAATATATATATTTTAAATGTAGAAGATAAAATATAGCTTTTCTGTTGAAACATTTCTGAAAATAGTGAATGTGGCAATGATGATGACATAGTAAAATGTAATAATGTACATATTCAAATGTATGTGCCAATAATAAGTTAATGTGTATATTTGTGTATGTTTATTTCTTTTTGGCAGGTTTGACGTTGCTAGCATGATGTCCGTCACACTGAGTTGTGACCACCGGGTCGTTGACGGGGCAGTCGGCGCCCAGTGGCTCGTTGAGTTCCGCAAGTTCCTAGAGAAACCAGTCACCATGCTGCTCTGATGGGACAGTACTGTCAAATGAAAAAAAATATATTGTGATAGGCCGGGACCTCTCAACTGAGTCGATCTCTTGATCCACCTGTGATAGGCTGGCTGGCTTATTACAAGGACACTCCCAGTCTCCCTAAAAGGGAAATGGCAGCACTCTAACCTCCACCATACCCACACACAGCACATGTACATGCCTGTTCGGTGTTGCTCTACATAGTTTCTTTTCTCTCCCTTATTCATAATGTATTTATTAAGGCCCCATGTCTCATGTGAGACCAGAGTGAGGTGGCCATTACCCCAGGTAGAGGCTGGCCATAATTTTTACTTGTTTGTTTGTTTGTTTGAAGGTCCAAGCAGTACTGTATTCAGAAGTCTGTACATTGTGCATCTGTGTGTGTGTGTGCATCATACAAACACAGTGTATCACAGTTTATGTATGAGTTATGTATGAATGCGATAAAGGCTACCAGGAAAGCAACTATTTTTTTGGTATTTTCAGTAGCTGAAGATTCTGTGTGTGCTGTAAGCCCAGAATTAAAGACGCACACATACTTTACCAAATGTCACTCCCCAGTCATTGTTCACATGTGCTCTCTTCGTGGGTAGATGCTGAAATGCTGTGTATGTCATAGTGGGACCTGTAGCTGCCTAAGACAATACAATGGCTAAATTGTTCCAAGCAGCTATAGCAAATGTGCTATTGGCAAAAGAAAAGCAAAGAAAAAGAGACTGCAATTTTATTTAATATATTTATCCAGGCCTTTAGTGTATAATGGCACTCTCTTTAGGGAAGCACTTAGCAATTTCTGCCTATCATCTCTCTGCTATGGGAATGTGTATTTTCAGAACTTTTGAACATTTTACTTTTTAACCATAAATTGGGACGCACGGAGAGGTGGTGCTGGATGTATCATTGCCATTTGATGAATAAATTAAGTAAACCTGGTGACAGACTGTACAGGATTATTTGGAGTTTGGGTTTTTATAAAACATTCATTTCTGTTTTAAAAAAAATGCCTTGCTTGCAGAATTGAATTGCATTCACCTGCTCCCTGATTAGACAGCATATGAATGGAATTAACTTAATTGTAAGATAGAGGACCTGTCAATTCAAGGGGTCACTAAAAGCTCCAGGGTTGAAGAACCTTAGAAGAGCTCAACATCTAACTTCTCCTTGGATCATCCAAAACTGTTAGGGACATAATGCACTACTACCCTCACACAGTTCTAAATACTATTCAAATATTGTGTTATGCCTTCTGTTAGTACCCTTAAAAATCCTTTGCACCATCTGACTTACTAGTCGGATGGTGCATTAGATTGACAAAGATAATTGTGTGTGAGAGAGAGAAAGGAGGGGTGGGGTTTAGTTGCATCACTCAGTGGATTAAATATGCATGCATGGTCTTTTGCTTTGGCATGAATGTTGTACATGGTTTACAACGTGCAGAAGGCATTTCTTTGGTCTTAGCTATGGGTGGCTCTGGAAGATGGTTGTTCTGGACCTTGTGTGTGTACTTTACCACTACTGAGAATGGTAAGCAAAATCTTTATGACTCCAGATTAGAAGTCAACCTGAGCTTCAAATGTATTGTCACATCACGGGTTGTTCAAGTGTTCAAGTGGGTGAACTTCCCTTTTGCTCTGGTCATTTGTAGTTTTCAGGAAAGGAAAGAAGAATGGAGAAAACGGGTCATGACTAAATACAAAAATTAACTGATTAAACTCAACTGATTGGCTAATCTAGGTCATTGGCATAGTGCAAAGACTTTGTTGGGCTTAGCAAAGAAGCTGTACCAGTGTTTTACACGCTTTCTGCTGTAAATGCATAGGAATATAGAGAAACTGAAGTTGCAGTGTACGCCTGCAATGTATGGGGTATTTAGAGTGAGTAGACCGCTGTGTTTGACATCAGCTACTGTAAGCTCCATGAGTATACAGAGATGTTTTAGTTTTGTACCTGTAATGTATTGTAGCTACTCTGGGTGAGAAATAACACTTCCTGTCATCAGTGAGCTACAGTTGTTTACAATCAACGTAAAAGAAAATGAAAATATATGAATATAAATGCTTTTAAAATGTAAATTAAAACAGAGTCAAGTGAGTCTGTCATAGACTACTTATTCACTGCAGCTGTTACTCAACTCAATTTGTCAACGTTCTTACTATGGAAGCAAAACGGCCATTAATTGAAAAGCTATCAAATCGTTCCTCATTTTAAATGACACTGAGGGTTTTTACTGATCTGTGAAAATAGGTTACATGGAAATGTATGCTTTCATTGCAGTGAATTGGGCTCTTGTTCTGCTCTCAGCTGTCAAGTGTAATTAACAACCAATATGCACAATGGGTTGCCACACACACACACACACACACACACACACACACACACACACACACACACACACACACACAGTGGACATGGAGGACAACAAGTAGGGGGAGGGTTCATTGTTACTGTAATGAGGGAAAGGCAGCCTAATCAGCCTGTCTGTGTCTGCAGGTTCATAATGAAGTTAAAGCCCACACCTCCACATTTCTGCGTGTTGAAGGTTAATCTGTCGATGTTTTTTCTTGACCACAATCTTAAGAATGCAATTTAGATAGCATGTTATTTAATTCATTGGTTACCTGGGATCCTATCATTTCAATGTACACTATTATATTGATAGTATGTTTTTTAGACTGGTGCTTCTTGGTGTTCCTGTGATCCTAGTTTCTCTTTGCGTTCTGGAAGCACCATAATAAAAGTCAGGGAAGCACTATAGGAATAGGAAACACCATAGAAGACTGGGAAGCACCATAGGAAGCACCATAGATGACAGGGAAGCACCATAGGAAACACCATAGAAGACTGGGAAGCACCATAGGAAGCACCATAGATGACAGAGAAGCACCATAGGAAACACCATAGAAGACTGGGGAGCACCATAGGAAGCACCATAGATGACAGGGAAGCACCATACTGCAGTCGATGACAGGGAAGCAGCTTTCTTGATAAGACTATTCAGCCTCCTGCTGTCGCCTTCTTTGATACTACCCCCCCCCCCCCAACATATTGTATAGGTGTCATTTATTTTAAAGTTGAACCAGTGGGGTTGTCCAGTGTGAGACTGGACAATTCAATGAGACCTTTTGCACTTCAGAATGTCACTTTTGTCAAAAAGCGCCTTAATAGAAATGGTAACCTTAACAAATGTGTGGCAGGGCATTGCTGAAATGCTTAATTTATATTTATAGTCGTACGAGGTGTCGCTTGCCAAAAATAGCCAATCCACAAGCTCACACCGCATCACGATGTGTTGTGAGCTTGTAGATCGGCTATCACCGTCGTACAACCAAGTATAAATCAGACTAAACAGAACAAACATAAATGTGTTGAGTTGACTCTGCATCCTCTCCTCCTGACTCCTCCCAGCTGCCCTGTCAGTGACCATGAGGGAATCCAACATGGAGATCGTTCAAGGTGATTTCGTCATCCTGCCCTGCTCTTTCTTCACCACCACCCCTTTGTCTAGACTCAATATCATCTGGACCGTGGCACCCTTCTCTGACCCAGATTCCCCTATGCAGGTCTGCATGAAATAGGCTGATCTCAATTGCCTGAATGTAGAAAATATGGCTTTTGCATTATGGAGTTTTCAAATCGGACAGTGCACCATTGTACCTTTTAAAATAAAAAAAAAATGGGTAATGGGCAAAAAGGGTAATTCTTAGTGATATATTGTTAAAATGGTTAGGTTTGTAATTCAGCATCACACACACAGATGTGTTCAACCGATCAGTTATGCTGTTATATGCCAGGGCAGGCTATTTTAGATTAAGCGCAGTCCACTCCTCAATGAAATATTTCTCAGTTTATATGTTCAATACATATAACTACAGTATAAACAGGTTCTCAGCTCTGGTCTTTATTTTGGGCATCCAAACTGGGGATAATTCACACCTGGGTCACCGGGTGAAGGCAGTCAAATATAGTTATGTATTAATAAAATTGACAGTAGTAGATGATGATTCAATTAAAAACAAAATAAAATACAAAATGGTGCCGTTTGCAAAATCCCTTTAAGAATTGTGTATCTGCAATGTGATTTACAAGAATGTACAAGTCATCAAGTTTGAAACTATTCATCATCAGTATCTTTACTCACTTCCAGGTGATCGTGTACGACCATGGACAGGTGATTGAAGACCCCTCCCTCACTGGCAGAGTGGGATTTGCAGGTATTGTTCACACTCAGTTTAACACTCTGGATTCTAGATGTACAGTTGTACATTTTTTCTTTAAGGGACAAAATTAGAAAATAAACCTACAAGTATCTTACATGCTTTATTTTTTTTGAGGGCCTAGTCTAAAAGTTCTGGTTTTATTTTTTTTACATTATAACTATGTCATTGAAAGAAATGGATCGCCAAAGCTCTGAACATAATGTCACCATATATATAATCAGAACCAAGATCACTCATGGTCAGTATCATGACAGTAGTATTATCATGTTAGTATCATAGTTAGTCATCATGGTCATTTGGTCAGTATCATGTCAGTATCATGGTCAGTAACATGGTCAGTATCATGTCAGTATCATGGTCAGTATCATGTCAGTATCATGGTCAGTAACATGGTCAGTATCATAGGTAATCTCCCTTTCACCACCCTCCCACACACACACACACTCACTGACTCATTCACGATTATTTAGAAAACAGATGTCCCGCTAAATGTAACAAAACCTGCCCCCGACAAAAATACATCTAGATAATGTATAAAATATTCAACATTTCATTTTTATGTGGTTAAAAATTGGTGGAATACCTTTTCAAATGACATGAAACCAACATGACTACAACATGTACATTTTAACAAACCTGACATGACAAGATCTTGAGAAATTTGCCACGCCCATTTTGTCACTGACCCATATACATTGATGAAAGATGACATGACAGCATGTACTTCTACCCGTACATTTTAAGCCAGGCATTACAATATAAATAGTTTGTGGATTTGCAATCCCTTCCTTCCTTTCCTTAAATATGAACATAGTCACAGATGTTCAGAAACACACTTCTCTCACAACATTCAAGGAAATTGTATGAGGCATTATTGTCATGGTTTGATGTTTTAATTGATTTCTGCTTTCAGACTTAAATTAACCAAGGATTTTACTTGGAAGAAAAAAATTCAACTAAGTTTGTGACTGGAATTCACACAATCTCGCCCCATTGCACAGGCATCCCATGGAGCGCTGATATTGTACTGAATGACACACGCTTATCAGATGCTGGTGTCTACCGCTGCATGGTGAATAACCCACCAGAGCCAGGAGATCCTGGCATAGGAGAGCTGATGCTCAGCATCCTGGGTAGGTGTCTAACTGGCATACTGTAGGCCTACGTCGTGTCTGTGCAGGGTAGGTGTATGTATGACTGGCATACGTGTCAGTGCAGGGTAGGTGTCTAACTGGCAGTGATGGAAGGAGTACTCACATGTTTTACTTAAGTATCAATACTGCAATGTAGATATACTCTGTTACAGTCCCGTATTCAAAATATACTTGAGTAAAAGTACAGAAGTATCGGCATCAAAATATACTTTACCAAAAGTAAAAGTACTCATTGTGCAGAAAGTCCCATTTCACAAGTTCAACGTATATAAAAAAATCTTTTGTAAATAGGCAAGCTACAAGCTATGCGTTGCATCGCAACGCATTGTGAGCTTGTAGATCTGCTATTTCCAAATGGGTGAAATATATATACGGCTGAAGTGGTTAGTGTGTTTTGTAATAATAAAATCTACAAATTAACTAGTAACTAAAGTTTTCATATAATTGTAGTGGAGTGAAAGTACAATATATTCCTCCGAGATGTAGTGGGGTAGAAGTAAAAGTATTGAAAGTCGTAAATACTGAAGTAAGTAAAAACACCTCAAAGTTGTACTTAAGTACAGTACTTGAGTACATGTACTTAGTTACTTTACACCACTGCTAACTGGCATACGAGTCAGTGCAGTGTAGGTGTATTGTCTAACTGGCATACGTGAGCGGTTTACCAGTAGATGTGGTGGAGTTCTAACAGAACTTTAGCAACTTGCAAAGTGCATAGAATAAAAATAGATGGCCAAATTGTAACTGTAAATAGTAATAAACAGATGACTTTGTTTTGTTCAAATATTGTTCTCATGCAAGTGTTGGTGGAATCCTCAAGTCATGTGATGTTGGGTCTATCTCTGTCTTGTGCTATTCAAGATTAATTCTTCTTTACATCGCATGATGTGCTGATACACAAGAAAATATTTTAGTTTCTATGTAGGGCAACTGCCAATAGAAACTTGTCTTGGTTGTTTTTGGGAAAGAAAGGGTGTAGGACAGTGAGTGTAGTTGATTGGTTGATTGATTGATTGATTGATTGATTGATTGATTGCAGCACCTCCCTCACTGCCTCTCTGCCAGTGGGATGGAGATATTGATTTGGGAGGAAGTGTCACTCTCTCCTGCATGGTAGCTGAGGGGGTCCCCACTCCAGAGATGCACTGGGACAAGCTTAATCCTGAGGTGTCACTCCCAGTCAATATGCACGGTAAGAGCTGCAATGGACATCATGTAAAATTTTTGTATTATGATATCATATTCATATCAAGTGTAAAAGTACATTACCATATGATTTCTTCCTATATGGTATACATGATTTGCACTATAATAGGTGCGTCAGTCTATATTGATGCAGCATCTCAACCCCTCATAAGAACTTCATATTGTGCACTAAATAATACATACCAAAAAAAATCATCTTGCAATACCAATCCAATTACATTTCCTATATCTGACGTTTGTCTGATTTATTTGTTTATTCTTTCGTCAGCAAGCAACACGATCATACGTAGCCTGGCATGGCTAGACTAATATCACTGCGTAGATATTAGTCTGGAATCTCTGAGGGGCAAATTCCAAAAATGCCTCTGGAGATAAACCGCCCCATATTTGCATACTGGGCACTGATTGGTCCCTCACTACTTCGGAGGGAGTGAAATCCAATCACTGAGCGGTGCCAGACCAAATCTGCCGAGGCAAAACATTGTTTACAAATGCAGATTAGTCTGGTTTCCAGGATAGGTCATACAACGAAGTATACATTGAGCTTAATGTTTACAGTGCTTGGACTTTCCATCCTTCTCTCAGTGGTAGTGTTGTACAAAATGTGTGTTCTGATAACATTTAATACAAAATATGCTTCTTTGTATTATTGGTCTATACATCTGTCTATATCCTGCTGCAGGGTATGTCTTATCTGAGCTCAAAGGTTTTGCCACATCAATGAGACAAATTGTTTTCTCTTACAAAACAGATGAGCTTTCAGCTTCAGCTGACATTGTAAACATATCATCCCAGACTTCTGGACTGTACCGCTGCTCTGTCACCAACCCTTTGGGTACACATAACTGCTATGTCAACTTGTCTGTCTACAGCCGTAAGTCCTTCACTACACTATATCCCAACTTGTGTGTTACAGTTACAAATTTCATTAACATTTTGTAAATTCATTCTAATTGGCAAATTTTATGTAAAGAACTTTGAATAACTTGCCTTGACTCGTGTTGCCTAGTATTGTAGATCCCATAAGCCTGACAGATTGTCTGGTTCCGGTCCATAGCACTGCAGGACACCAATCCCATAGCCCGGAGGGTCGATTGCTCTGTGATTGTTAATTCACTGAAATGTCAGCTAGTAGTTGACTGATTGAAAATATTCAGGGATGCATTGAGGTCGTTGGCCAGGTAGTGGCATGCACAAGGAATATGTAAATGATCTGCCTTGTATGTTGTGAGATAGACACTAGACATACAGGGCTGAATGTGATATTCACCTGGCAGAGATTAAAATATACAAACAAGTTACATGAAGGGGAAGGGTGGAGCAGATTATTCTCAAGTACAGCAGAGACATCAGTTGTAGACAACTGATGCGTTGCAAGACGTTGTGAGATCAGCTATTTTCACAATATTTATCTGTGGAACCAAGTCAAACTTGCCTCAACTCCTACATTCAAGGTGGGGGGTCCCCAGTCTGAAAAGGTTGAGAGACACTGCCCTACAAGAGCTTATGACTAAATAATAACTAAATGATAACTATATTGGATTCTTTGGAACACGGTTTTGGACATGTAAGGTTTCCACCTGACAGTGACGATATAGGCTACAGATACACAAATGTCAATATAAACCAGCATGTCTTCTTCTTGTTCCATTCTGCACAGCCCCAGAAAGTTCCACAGGCATCCTGCAGGGGGTGCTACTGACCCTGGCAATGACCTTGGTACTGGTGGCACTGACAGCTCTGGTATATTGGCTCCATCGCTCTGGACAGCACGGGAAGTGGAGGGAAAGGAAGAAAGAAGAAGAAGAGTGTTACAATGAGATAACATACAATCCATCATTGATGAAACGCTCGTTCGTTTGAGTTAGTCATCAATAGAAGTTCAGCAGCCATAGGGGACAAAAAGTTGGAAACCCCATATAGCAAAATATATATTTGTACATTTATCTGAACATTTTATAAAAAGAAAAAGTGGAAATTAGCTATGTATTTTCAGTTGTCCAAGTCTCCCTTCAAAGAGATAAATAAATAAAGGTGACATAATAGCAAAGCCAATTTCCTTGTAAAATAGTATTGTTTGAGTATAGTATATTTGTTGTTGTAAAATATGGTTTGTAGGCTATCATTGTAATAGTATAGTATGACAACTTTTTTTGTGGTACATTCTTAGTAAAATCCTATCAGCATGACATTGTTTTGTGACATGGAAATGTAGGAATTCTCTGTACACAGCAATATTCCTTCCAGGGTGCTAATGAAAGCAGGAATCCATTATCAAAGCATTAATCCAAAAAAGGTTAGGCTTCTAAAAATCGTCTCTGGCCTTTGGTCGTTCGGCCTGGCAGAGACAATACATAATGACAAATGAGTTAGAGACAAACAGTGCAAGAGAGGTTAACATTTTGATTTGAGTTGGCACGTTTACAATTTTAAATACAGTTTTTATTTAAGAGTTTAAGTTGAAAACAGTGATGTTTAAAGCTGGGTTTTCACTACAGTGCCAGAATGTTTCCTGCGAAACAATTAGCATAACTTGCTGGAAAGGCAACGGGAGAGATCATTCACATTCACATGCCCTCCTTGGCAGCAAAAGTTCTGGTACCGTTTTCAAGCGACCGTTTTCATTTGTTTATTTTCTAATGGTAGTACTTTATAGGCTATTGTGAGAGGTGACTGTAAGCACGCGAGACTGTAACTTTAATCCATTGAAAGAACAGAGGATAAGCAAACAGTGTTCTCATGTTCTTTTTCTCTCTCTCTCTCTCAATCATTCATTATCACGGGGACACAGGGGGTTAACGGATGGAGCTGGCAGACCTGTTTTTAGCCTAAATTCTCAAGACTGGAAGTCCATAGGTCCAATAAAAAGCATTTTTATCCGATCAGCGGCCATTTTCTCACAGAGTTATAACGTATCAGAGCGCAATACGCCTCCCAACTGATAGGGTCACGTAGTTAAAAGCATACGGATACAATTTGGAGAAAATGCCACGATCGGATTAAAATGCTTTTTATTGAACAATACGGAAGATACGCACTTTATATTTGAAATCTGAACATTGATGTAGATGTACGGGCCTTAAATGGAGAAAGCGCAAAAAACAGGTTGAAGTTCATCCATGACTGTCATGTATCAGGGCTAGAATGGAATATAATTTCCAGCACTGTGAATAAGCATCACAACTGATTTATTTAATTACTAATACCTGTGGAGCTTGATCCAATGCGCTGATGTTGCTGTGCATTTGATCAATGTGTGCTTTGCTTATTATATATTTTTTATTTCTTGATGGAATAATAACCTCCTACGGTAAGTATGGCAGCAGCTAGGCAGCCAGGCCAAAATGATGGCGATTTATAAAATACTTTGTGTGGATTGCACTGGAAATGTTTATCAACAGAAAGTAATGCTCACTCATGCACTTTGGTGTCATTATTAAATGTACGTCATCCTGGCTTGAAACTTCGACATTTAGGAACATTATTTCGTTTTTATTTATCTTATCCACAAGTTTCCTGGGGCATGGTGCAGACTTCCTGTCGATTTGATCCCTGATACCTGACAACAGGAAGTGATGTCCACCATGCCCCAGGAAACTTGTGGATACAATTATTTAATTCATTTAGGCCTATTTGTGTTTGTTATATATGTGCGCAGTGTGTTTGAGATAATAATAATAAAAAACTTTATTTGTATAGCATGACATGAAATGCAGCTCAAAGTGCTTTACAGAGCAAGAATACAATTACAGAAAAAGTACAAATAATTTGACAATAAAGCTATAACGATAGGGTGCATATTTTGTAATAGCCATAATAGCACAATATGTCTACAGCAGTAACCTACTACTTGACTTGTTCCTCCCAAAACGATCTGAAGAATAATGGAGTCCAGCAAAGTTTAGCTTTTTGCAACAGAAAAATTAAATGATGAGAAATGTGCATCAGCAGAACAGTAGCTATCGCATGCAAGCAAGCAATCAAATTACTCTGTGTCACATATTAAGTGATATTTGAAAGATTTGTTATGACTCATAACATTTGGCACATCTAATGATGAGTTACCAAGAATGATAACTAATGTTGTGAGCATTATGCAAACACATGTAACCCACATGAGTTGCACCAGCAACTAAAGAGTTAATTTAGGAAGACTAACACTGATGTTCATGTGGGGGGCGCTATAGAGTCTAAGATCCTTATTCCAGAAGAGAGAGCAAGCAGGACACTGCTTTCTACCGCCTACACAGACAGACACCACATTGATAAAGAGCCTTATTAATTTAAGTTGCAGAGTTTCTTTTATGTTCTAAAGTCAAATAGTCATCTGATGAAGCAAACTTCTGTTGATTGATGCCCAAGCCGTTTTTGTTTGATACCTTTGTGAACTCTGGTGAGTTTTGTTTCTAAGTTTCAACGCTAGCCTGTTGCAGGGTGCACAGGTGCTTTCATGCTACTGAGTGATTAGCCAATTAAGGTGAAGTGTGTTTCTGAGTAAAGAATGTAATCCATTGTGAAAAGTAATCTAAGAGTACTAAGCATACTTTAAACCAATCAGAGATGAATATAAGAAAGAGTTTTACTTTGAGTAATGATTGTGGGCGAATTAGTGACTTTTATTGTACTTTATTGATGAATATGTGTGTGGGGTTTTTGTGCTGTTGTGCTGTCTGCTAGGCCTCATGTTTGCAGCCAGCCACTCTGAAGGCTAGGTGAAGAGAAATACTGACTGTGAATGAAGTGGCTTTGCCTTTGGGTTGAAGTCAACTAAATATGTGGTGATGATAATGCCTGCTGGGTATAATTAATACATTCCAGTTTACAGTAAGTGTACATTTGTGCTAAAAGTGTACTCTGGCATATTCACACTGACTGAGGTTTACATTTGGCTTTACTGATCCAGCGCCTCTACACATGCAGTTAATGCCTACCAGTAAAGAGAGACCAGTTATTAGCCGGGTAAACAACTAATTGGAGAATACGGGTATCGATCCTGTCACCTCTCGCATGCTAAGCGAGCACTCTACCATCTGAGCTAATTCCCCTTTAGCAGAAGCGTTCCACAAGCGAATTCGATGTCGAGGATTGGCCCTAGAATTTGCCAAAAATACACAAGTGTACCAATGCCATAGGTGCTTGACTCAAACTATATAATCAGAGGGAACGATTCTAAAAAGTACGTTTTCTGTACTGTACGATACAAGGCTTCAAGAAAAAATGCCATGATTTCATCGGCTGTCAAATTTGCTGTCTTTACTTCATTGCTGTGATGGTCAAGCAGGGCCTGGATAGCTCAGACGGTAGAGCATCAGACTTTTAATCTGAGGGTCCAGGGTTCAAGTCCCTGTTCAGGCGCTCTGTTCATGCTTGTAAGAATATGTACGCGCTTGAGGCGCTACGTGAAATTGCCATATGATGTTGCAGTCAGTTTGCAGAGGACCAAGTTAACTATACAATTGGCCTAAACTTGCTGTGTCTTTGATGTAAGCTGCACAGCGCTGACGCCTTTGCCAATGTCATCCAGTCTTTGACTGATTGAACTGAAAAGTAAAAGCAGACATTCTTCGAGCGTATTCTTGTCTGTAGAATGCGGGCATCTCTCCCGCCACCTCTCGCATGCAAAGCGAGCGCTCTACCATCTGAGCTAATTCCCCTTACGGCTGAAAATTCCACAAGGGAAATGTTAAGTGGAATCTTCCCTTTGACCAAGTGTTTTGATATGAAAATGAAAAGCACTTTGGCTAATGCCCATCAGTAAAGAGAGACCAGTTATTATCCGGGTAAACAACTAATTGGAGAATACGGGTATCGATCCCGTCACCTCTCGCATGCTAAGCGAGCACTCTACCATCTGAGCTAATTCCCCTTTAGCAGAATGGTTCCACAAGCGAATTCGATAACGAGGATTGGCCCTAGAATTTGCCAAAAATATACGAGTGTACCAATGCCATAGGTGCTTGACATAAACTATATAATCAGAGGTAACGATTCTAAGAAGTACGTTTTCTGTACTGTACGATACAAGGCTTCAAGAAAAAATGCCATGATGTCATCGGCTGTCAAATTATCTTTCTTTACTTCATTGCTGTGATGGTCAAGCAGGGCCTGGATAGCTCAGACGGTAGAGCATCAGACTTTTAATCTGAGGGTCCAGGGTTCAAGTCCCTGTTCAGGCGCTCTGTTCATGCTTGTAAGAATATCTACGCGCTTGAGGCGCTACGTGGCATTGCCTTATGATGTTGTAGTCAGTTTGCAGAGGACCAAGTTAACTATACAATTGGCCTAAACTTGCTGTGTCTTTGATGTAAGCTGCACAGCGCTGACGCCTTTGCCAATGTCATCCAGTCTTTGACTGATTGAACTGAAAAGTAAAACCAGACATTCTTCGAGCGTATTCTTGTCTGGAGAATGCGGGCATCGGTCCCGCCACCTCTCGCATGCAAAGCGAGCGCTCTACCATCTGAGCTAATTCCCCTTACGGCTGAAAATTCCACAAGGGAAATGTTAAGTGGAATCTTCCCTTTGACCAAGTGTTTTGATATGAAAATGAAAAGCACTTTGGCTAATGCCCATCAGTAAAGAGAGACCAGTTATTATCCGGGTAAACAACTAATTGGAGAATACGGGTATCGATCCCGTCACCTCTCGCATGCTAAGCGAGCACTCTACCATCTGAGCTAATTCCCCTTTAGCAGAATGGTTCCACAAGCGAAATCGATAACGAGGATTGGCCCTAGAATTTGCCAAAAATATACGAGTGTACCAATGCCATAGGTGCTTGACATAAACTATATAATCAGAGGTAACGATTGTAAGAAGTACGTTTTCTGTACTATACGATACAAGGCTTCAAGAAAAAATGCCATGATGTCATCGGCTGTCAAATTATCTTTCTTTACTTCATTGCTGTGATGGTCAAGCAGGGCCTGGATAGCTCAGACGGTAGAGCATCAGACTTTTAATCTGAGGGTCCAGGGTTCAAGTCCCTGTTCAGGCGCTCTGTTCATGCTTGTAAGAATATGTACGCGCTTGAGGCGCTACGTGGCATTGCCATATGATGTTGCAGTCAGTTTGCAGAGGACCAAGTTAACTATACAATTGGCCTAAACTTGCTGTGTCTTTGATGTAAGCTGCACAGCGCTGACGCCTTTGACTGAGTCAATGCTCAAGAATGAGTAAAATTAGTTTTCTTTACTTCATTGCTGTGATGGTCAAGCAGGGCCTGGATAGCTCAGACGGTACAGCATCAGACTTTTAATCTGAGGGTCCAGGGTTCAAGTCCCTGTTCAGGCGCTCTGTTAATGCTTGTAAGAATATATATGCGCTTGAGGCGCCACGTGGCATTGCCAAATGATGTTGCAGTCAGTTTGCAGAGGACCAAGTTAACTATACAATTGGCCAAAACTTGCTGTGTCTTTGATGTAAGCTGCACAGCGCTGACGCCTTTGCCAATGTCATCCAGTCTTTGACTGATTGAACTGAAAAGTAAAAGCAGACATGCTTCGAGCGTATTCTTGTCTGGAGAATGCGGGCATCGGTCCCGCCACCTCTCGCATGCAAAGCGAGCGCTGTACCATCTGAGCTAATTCCCCTTACGGCTGAAAATTCCACAAGGGAAATGTTAAGTGGAATCTTCCCTTTGACCAAGTGTTTTGTTATGAAAATGAAAAGCACTTTGGCTAATGCCCATCAGTAAAGAGAGACCAGTTATTATCCACGTAAACAACTAATTGGAGAATACGGGTAACGATCCCGTCACCTCTCGCATGCTAAGCGAGCACTCTACCATCTAAGCTAATTCCCCTTTAGCAGAATGGTTCCACAAGCGAATTCGATATCGAGGATTGGCCCTAGAATTTGCCAAAAATATACGAGTGTACCAATGCCATAGGTGCTTGACATAAACTATATAATCAGAGGTAACGATTGTAAGAAGTACGTTTTCTGTACTGTACGATACAAGGCTTCAAGAAAAAAGGCCATGATGTCATCGGCTGTCAAATTATCTTTCTTTACTTCATTGCTGTGATGGTCAAGCAGGGCCTGGATAGCTCAGACGGTAGAGCATCAGACTTTTAATCTGAGGGTCCAGGGTTCAAGTCCCTGTTCAGGCGCTCTGTTCATGCTTGTAAGAATATGTACGCGCTTGAGGCGCTACGTGGCATTGCCATATGATGTTGCAGTCAGTTTGCAGAGGACCAAGTTAACTATACAATTGGCCTAAACTTGCTGTGTCTTTGATGTAAGCTGCACAGCGCTGACGCCTTTGCCAATGTCATCCAGTCTTTGACTGATTCAACTGAGTCAATGCTCAAGAATGAGTAAAATTAGCTTTCTTTACTTCATTGCTGTGATGGTCAAGCAGGGCCTGGATAGCTCAGACGCTAGAGCATCAGACTTTTAATCTGAGGGTCCAGGGTTCAAGTCCCTGTTCAGGCGCTCTGTTAATGCTTGTAAGAATATATATGCGCTTGAGGCGCCACGTGGCATTGCCAAATGATGTTGCAGTCAGTTTGCAGAGGACCAAGTTAACTATACAATTGGCCTAGACTTGCTCTGTCTTTGATGTAAGCTGCACAGCGCTGACGCCTTTGCCAATGTCATCCAGTCTTTGACTGATTGAACTGAAAAGTAAAAGCAGACATGCTTCGAGCGTATTCTTGTCTGGAGAATGCGGGCATCGGTCCCGCCACCTCTCGCATGCAAAGCGAGCGCTCTACCATCTGAGCTAATTCCCCTTACGGCTGAAAATTCCACAAGGGAAATGTTAAGTGGAATCTTCCCTTTGACCAAGTGTTTTGTTATGAAAATGAAAAGCACTTTGGCTAATGCCCATCAGTAAAGAAAGACCAGTTATTATCCGCGTAAACAACTAATTGGAGAATACGGGTATCGATCCCGTCACCTCTCGCATGCTAAGCGAGCACTCTACCATCTGAGCTAATTCCCCTTTAGCAGAATGGTTCCACAAGCGAATTCGATATCGAGGATTGGCCCTAGAATTTGCCAAAAATACACGAGTGTACCAATGCCATAGGTGCTTGACTCAAACTATATAATCAGAGGGAACGATTCTAAGAAGTACGTTTTCTGTACTTTACGATACAAGGCTTCAAGAAAAAATCCAGTCTTTGACTGATTCAACTGAGTCAATGCTCAAGAATGAGTAAAATTAGCTTTCTTTACTTCATTGCTGTGATGGTCAAGCAGGGCCTGGATAGCTCAGACGGTAGAGCATCAGACTTTTAATCTGAGGGTCCAGGATTCAAGTCCCTGTTCAGGCGCTCTGTTGATGCTTGTAAGAATATATATGCGCTTGAGGCGCTACGTGGCATTGCCAAATGATGTTGCAGTCAGTTTGCAGAGGACCAAGTTAACTATACAATTGGCCTAAACTTGCTGTGTCTTTGATGTAAGCTGCACAGCGCTAACGCCTTTGCCAATGTCATCCAGTCTTTGACTGATTGAACTGAAAAGTAAAAGCAGACATGCTTCGAGCGTATTCTTGTCTGGTGAATGCGGGCATCGGTCCCGCCACCTCTCGCATGCAAAGCGAGCGCTCTACCATCTGAGCTAATTCCCCTTACGGCTGAAAATTCCACAAGGGAAATGTTAAGTGGAATCTTCCCTTTGACCAAGTGTTTTGATATGAAAATGAAAAGCACTTTTGCTAATGCCCATCAGTAAAGAGAGACCAGTTATTATCCGGGTAAACAACTAATTGGAGAATACGGGTATCGATCCCGTCACCTCTCGCATGCTAAGCGAGCACTCTACCATCTGAGCTAATTCCCCTTTAGCAGAATGGTTCCACAAGCGAATTCGATAACGAGGATTGGCCCTAGAATTTGCCAAAAATATACGAGTGTACCAATGCCATAGGTGCTTGACATAAACTATATAATCAGAGGTAACGATTCTAAGAAGTACGTTTTCTGTACTGTACGATACAAGGCTTCAAGAAAAAATGCCATGATGTCATCGGCTGTCAAATTATCTTTCTTTACTTCATTGCTGTGATGGTCAAGCAGGGCCTGGATAGCTCAGACGGTAGAGCATCAGACTTTTAATCTGAGGGTCCAGGGTTCAAGTCCCTGTTCAGGCGCTCTGTTCATGCTTGTAAGAACATGTACGCGCTTGAGGTGCTACGTGGCATTGCCTTATGATGTTTTAGTCAGTTTGCAGAGGACCAAGTTAACTATACAATTGGCCTAAACTTGCTGTGTCTTTGATGTAAGCTGCACAGCGCTGACGCCTTTGCCAATGTCATCCAGTCTTTGACTGATTGAACTGAAAAGTAAAAGCAGACATTCTTCGAGCGTATTCTTGTCTGGAGAATGCAGGCATTGGTCCCGCCACCTCTCGCATGCAAAGCGAGCGCTCTACCATCTGAGCTAATTCCCCTTACGGCTAAAAAATTCCACAAGGGAAATGTTAAGTGGAATCTTCCCTTTGACCAAGTGTTTTGATATGAAAATGAAAAGCACTTTGGCTAATGCCCATCAGTAAAGAGAGACCAGTTATTATCCGGGTAAACAACTAATTGGAGAATACGGGTATCGATCCCGTCACCTCTCGCATGCTAAGCGAGCACTCTACCATCTGAGCTAATTCCCCTTTAGCAGAATGGTTCCACAAGCGAATTCGATAACGAGGATTGGCCCTAGAATTTGCCAAAAATATACGAGTGTACCAATGCCATAGGTGCTTGACATAAACTATATAATTAGAGGTAACGATTCTAAGAAGTACGTTTTCTGTACTGTACGATACAAGGCTTCAAGAAAAAATGCCATGATGTCATCGGCTGTCAAATTATCTTTCTTTACTTCATTGCTGTGATGGTCAAGCAGGGCCTGGATAGCTCAGACGGTAGAGCATCAGACTTTTAATCTGAGGGTCCAGGGTTCAAGTCCCTGTTCAGGCGCTCTGTTCATGCTTGTAAGAATATGTACGCGCTTGAGGCGCTACGTGGCATTGCCATATGATGTTGCAGTCAGTTTGCAGAGGACCAAGTTAACTATACAATTGGCCTAAACTTGCTGTGTCTTTGATGTAAGCTGCACAACGCTGACGCCTTTGCCTATGTCATCCAGTCTTTGACTGATTGAACTGAAAAGTAAAAGCAGACATTCTTCGAGCGTATTCTTGTCTGGAGAATGCGGGCATTGGTCCCGCCACCTCTCGCATGCAAAGCGAGCGCTCTACCATCTGAGCTAATTCCCCTTACGGCTAAAAAATTCCACAAGGGAAATGTTAAGTGGAATCTTCCCTTTGACCAAGTGTTTTGATATGAAAATGAAAAGCACTTTGGCTAATGCCCATCAGTAAAGAGAGACCAGTTATTATCCGGGTAAACAACTAATTGGAGAATACGGGTATCGATCCCGTCACCTCTCGCATGCTAAGCGAGCACTCTACCATCTGAGCTAATTCCCCTTTAGCAGAATGGTTCCACAAGCGAATTCGATAACGAGGATTGGCCCTAGAATTTGCCAAAAATATACGAGTGTACCAATGCCATAGGTGCTTGACATAAACTATATAATTAGAGGTAACGATTCTAAGAAGTACGTTTTCTGTACTGTACGATACAAGGCTTCAAGAAAAAATGCCATGATGTCATCGGCTGTCAAATTATCTTTTTTTACTTCATTGCTGTGATGGTCAAGCAGGGCCTGGATAGCTCAGACGGTAGAGCATCAGACTTTTAATCTGAGGGTCCAGGGTTCAAGTCCCTGTTCAGGCGCTCTGTTCATGCTTGTAAGAATATGTACGCGCTTGAGGCACTACGTGGCATTGCCATATGATGTTGCAGTCAGTTTGCAGAGGACCAAGTTAACTATACAATTGGCCTAAACTTGCTGTGTCTTTGATGTAAGCTGCACAACACTGACGCCTTTGCCAATGTCATCCAGTCTTTGACTGATTCAACTGAGTCAATGCTCAAGAATGAGTAAAATTAGCTTTCTTTACTTCATTGCTGTGATGGTCAAGCAGGGCCTGGATAGCTCAGACGGTAGAGCATCAGACTTTTAATCTGAGGGTCCAGGGTTCAAGTCCCTGTTCAGGCGCTCTGTTGATGCTTGTAAGAATATATATGCGCTTGAGGCGCTACGTGGCATTGCCAAATGATGTTGCAGTCAGTTTGCAGAGGACCAAGTTAACTATACAATTGGCCTAAACTTGCTGTGTCTTTGATGTAAGCTGCACAGCGCTAACGCCTTTGCCAATGTCATCCAGTCTTTGACTGATTGAATTGAAAAGTAAAAGCAGACATGCTTCGAGCGTATTCTTGTCTGGAGAATGCGGGCATCGGTCCCGCCACCTCTCGCATGCAAAGCGAGCGCTCTACCATCTGAGCTAATTCCCCTTACGGCTGAAAATTCCACAAGGGAAATGTTAAGTGGAATCTTCCCTTTGACCAAGTGTTTTGTTATGAAAATGAAAAGCACTTTGGCTAATGCCCATCAGTAAAGAAAGACCAGTTATTATCCGCGTAAACAACTAATTGGAGAATACGGGTATCGATCCCGTCACCTCTCGCATGCTAAGCGAGCACTCTACCATCTGAGCTAATTCCCCTTTAGCAGAATGGTTCCACAAGCGAATTCGATATCGAGGATTGGCCCTAGAATTTGCCAAAAATACACGAGTGTACCAATGCCATAGGTGCTTGACTCAAACTATATAATCAGAGGGAACGATTCTAAGAAGTACGTTTTCTGTACTTTACGATACAAGGCTTCAAGAAAAAATGCCATGATGTCATCGGCTGTCAAATTATCTTTCTTTACTTCATTGCTGTGATGGTCAAGCAGGGCCTGGATAGCTCAGACGGTAGAGCATCAGACTTTTAATCTGAGGGTCCAGGGTTCAAGTCCCTGTTCAGGCGCTCTGTTCATGCTTGTAAGAATATGTACGCGCTTGAGGCGCTACGTGGCATTGCCATATGATGTTGCAGTCAGTTTGCAGAGGACCAAGTTAACTATACAATTGGCCTAAACTTGCTGTGTCTTTGATGTAAGCTGCACAACGCTGACGCCTTTGCCAATGTCATCCAGTCTTTGACTGATTGAACTGAAAAGTAAAAGCAGACATTCTTCGAGCGTATTCTTGTCTGGAGAATGCGGGCATTGGTCCCGCCACCTCTCGCATGCAAAGCGAGCGCTCTACCATCTGAGCTAATTCCCCTTACGGCTAAAAAATTCCACAAGGGAAATGTTAAGTGGAATCTTCCCTTTGACCAAGTGTTTTGATATGAAAATGAAAAGCACTTTGGCTAATGCCCATCAGTAAAGAGAGACCAGTTATTATCCGGGTAAACAACTAATTGGAGAATACGGGTATCGATCCCGTCACCTCTCGCATGCTAAGCGAGCACTCTACCATCTGAGCTAATTCCCCTTTAGCAGAATGGTTCCACAAGCGAATTCGATAACGAGGATTGGCCCTAGAATTTGCCAAAAATATACGAGTGTACCAATGCCATAGGTGCTTGACATAAACTATATAATTAGAGGTAACGATTCTAAGAAGTACGTTTTCTGTACTGTACAATACAAGGCTTCAAGAAAAAATGCCATGATGTCATCGGCTGTCAAATTATCTTTGTTTACTTCATTGCTGTGATGGTCAAGCAGGGCCTGGATAGCTCAGACGGTAGAGCATCAGACTTTTAATCTGAGGGTCCAGGGTTCAAGTCCCTGTTCAGGCGCTCTGTTCATGCTTGTAAGAATATGTACGCGCTTGAGGCGCTACGTGGCGTTGCAGTCAGTTTGCAGAGGACCAAGTTAACTATACAATTGGCCTGAACTTGCTGTGTCTTTGATGTAAGCTGCACAACGCTGACGCCTTTGCCAATGTCATCCAGTCTTTGACTGATTCAACTGATTCAATGCTCAAGAATGAGTAAAATTAGCTTTCTTTACTTCATTGCTGTGATGGTCAAGCAGGGCCTGGATAGCTCAGACGGTAGAGCATCAGACTTTTAATCTGAGGGTCCAGGGTTCAAGTCCCTGTTCAGGCGCTCTGTTGATGCTTGTAAGAATATATATGCGCTTAAGGCGATACGTGGCATTGCCAAATGATGTTGCAGTCAGTTTGCAGAGGACCAAGTTAACTATACAATTGGCCTAAACTTGCTGTGTCTTTGATGTAAGCTGCACAGCGCTAACGCCTTTGCCAATGTCATCCAGTCTTTGACTGATTGAATTGAAAAGTAAAAGCAGACATGCTTTGAGCGTATTCTTGTCTGGAGAATGCGGGCATCGGTCCCGCCACCTCTCGCATGCAAAGCGAGCGCTCTACCATCTGAGCTAATTCCCCTTACGGCTAAAAAATTCCACAAGGGAAATGTTAAGTGGAATCTTCCCTTTGACCAAGTGTTTTGATATGAAAATGAAAAGCACTTTGGCTAATGCCCATCAGTAAAGAGAGACCAGTTATTATCCGGGTAAACAACTAATTGGAGAATACGGGTATCGATCCCGTCACCTCTCGCATGCTAAGCGAGCACTCTACCATCTGAGCTAATTCCCCTTTAGCAGAATGGTTCCACAAGCGAATTCGATAACGAGGATTGGCCCTAGAATTTGCCAAAAATATACGAGTGTACCAATGCCATAGGTGCTTGACATAAACTATATAATTAGAGGTAACGATTCTAAGAAGTACGTTTTCTGTACTGTACGATACAAGGCTTCAAGAAAAAATGCCATGATGTCATCGGCTGTCAAATTATCTTTTTTTACTTCATTGCTGTGATGGTCAAGCAGGGCCTGGATAGCTCAGACGGTAGAGCATCAGACTTTTAATCTGAGGGTCCAGGGTTCAAGTCCCTGTTCAGGCGCTCTGTTCATGCTTGTAAGAATATGTACGCGCTTGAGGCGCTACGTGGCATTGCCATATGATGTTGCAGTCAGTTTGCAGAGGACCAAGTTAACTATACTATTGGCCTAAACTTGCTGTGTCTTTGATGTAAGCTGCACAACGCTGACGCCTTTGCCAATGTCATCCAGTCTTTGACTGATTCAACTGAGTCAATGCTCAAGAATGAGTAAAATTAGCTTTCTTTACTTCATTGCTGTGATGGTCAAGCAGGGCCTGGATAGCTCAGACGGTAGAGCATCAGACTTTTAATCTGAGGGTCCAGGGTTCAAGTCCCTGTTCAGGCGCTCTGTTGATGCTTGTAAGAATATATATGCGCTTGAGGCGCTACGTGGCATTGCCAAATGATGTTGCAGTCAGTTTGCAGAGGACCAAGTTAACTATACAATTGGCCTAAACTTGCTGTGTCTTTGATGTAAGCTGCACAGCGCTAACGCCTTTGCCAATGTCATCCAGTCTTTGACTGATTGAATTGAAAAGTAAAAGCAGACATGCTTCGAGCGTATTCTTGTCTGGAGAATGCGGGCATTGGTCCCGCCACCTCTCGCATGCAAAGCGAGCGCTCTACCATCTGAGCTAATTCCCCTTACGGCTAAAAAATTCCACAAGGGAAATGTTAAGTGGAATCTTCCCTTTGACCAAGTGTTTTGATATGAAAATGAAAAGCACTTTGGCTAATGCCCATCAGTAAAGAGAGACCAGTTATTATCCGGGTAAACATCTAATTGGAGAATACGGGTATCGATCCCGTCACCTCTCGCATGCTAAGCGAGCACTCTACCATCTGAGCTAATTCCCCTTTAGCAGAATGGTTCCACAAGCGAATTCGATAACGAGGATTGGCCCTAGAATTTGCCAAAAATATACGAGTGTACCAATGCCATAGGTGCTTGACATAAACTATATAATTAGAGGTAACGATTCTAAGAAGTACGTTTTCTGTACTGTACAATACAAGGCTTCAAGAAAAAATGCCATGATGTCATCGGCTGTCAAATTATCTTCGTTTACTTCATTGCTGTGATGGTCAAGCAGGGCCTGGATAGCTCAGACGGTAGAGCATCAGACTTTTAATCTGAGGGTCCAGGGTTCAAGTCCCTGTTCAGGCGCTCTGTTCATGCTTGTAAGAATATGTACGCGCTTGAGGCGCTACGTGGCGTTGCAGTCAGTTTGCAGAGGACCAAGTTAACTATACAATTGGCCTAAACTTGCTGTGTCTTTGATGTAAGCTGCACAACGCTGACGCCTTTGCCAATGTCATCCAGTCTTTGACTGATTCAACTGATTCAATGCTCAAGAATGAGTAAAATTAGCTTTCTTTACTTCATTGCTGTGATGGTCAAGCAGGGCCTGGATAGCTCAGACGGTAGAGCATCAGACTTTTAATCTGAGGGTCCAGGGTTCAAGTCCCTGTTCAGGCGCTCTGTTGATGCTTGTAAGAATATATATGCGCTTAAGGCGATACGTGGCATTGCCAAATGATGTTGCAGTCAGTTTGCAGAGGACCAAGTTAACTATACAATTGGCCTAAACTTGCTGTGTCTTTGATGTAAGCTGCACAGCGCTAACGCCTTTGCCAATGTCATCCAGTCTTTGACTGATTGAATTGAAAAGTAAAAGCAGACATGCTTCGAGCGTATTCTTGTCTGGAGAATGCGGGCATCGGTCCCGCCACCTCTCGCATGCAAAGCGAGCGCTCTACCATCTGAGCTAATTCCCCTTACGGCTGAAAATTCCACAAGGGAAATGTTAAGTGGAATCTTCCCTTTGACCAAGTGTTTTGTTATGAAAATGAAAAGCACTTTGGCTAATGCCCATCAGTAAAGAAAGACCAGTTATTATCCGCGTAAACAACTAATTGGAGAATACGGGTATCGATCCCGTCACCTCTCGCATGCTAAGCGAGCACTCTACCATCTGAGCTAATTCCCCTTTAGCAGAATGGTTCCACAAGCGAATTCGATATCGAGGATTGGCCCTAGAATTTGCCAAAAATACACGAGTGTACCAATGCCATAGGTGCTTGACTCAAACTATATAATCAGAGGGAACGATTCTAAGAAGTACGTTTTCTGTACTTTACGATACAAGGCTTCAAGAAAAAATGCCATGATGTCATCGGCTGTCAAATTATCTTTCTTTACTTCATTGCTGTGATGGTCAAGCAGGGCCTGGATAGCTCAGACGGTAGAGCATCAGACTTTTAATCTGAGGGTCCAGGGTTCAAGTCCCTGTTCAGGCGCTCTGTTCATGCTTGTAAGAATATGTACGCGCTTGAGGCGCTACGTGGCATTGCCATATGATGTTGCAGTCAGTTTGCAGAGGACCAAGTTAACTATACAATTGGCCTAAACTTGCTGTGTCTTTGATGTAAGCTGCATAGCGCTGATGCCTTTGCCAATGTCATCCAGTCTTTGACTGTTTGAACTGAAAAGTAAAAGCAGACATTCTTCGAGCGTATTCTTGTCTGGAGAATGCGGGCATCGGTCCCGCCACCTCTCGCATGCAAAGCGAGCGCTCTACCATCTGAGCTAAGTCCCCTTACGGCTGAAAATTCCACAAGGGAAATGTTAAGTGGAATCTTCCCTTTGACCAAGTGTTTTGATATGAAAATGAAAAGCACTTTGGCTAATGCCGATCAGTAAAGAGAGACCAGTTATTATCCGGGTAAACAACTAATTGGAGAATACGGGTATCGATCCCGTCACCTCTCGCATGCTAAGCGAGCACTCTACCATCTGAGCTAATTCCCCTTTAGCAGAATGGTTCCACAAGCGAATTCGATAACGAGGATTGGCCCTAGAATTTGCCAAAAATATACGAGTGTACCAATGCCATAGGTGCTTGACATAAACTATATAATCAGAGGTAACGATTCTAAGAAGTACGTTTTCTGTACTGTACGATACAAGGCTTCAAGAAAAAATGCCATGATGTCATCGGCTGTCAAATTATCTTTCTTTACTTCATTGCTGTGATGCTCAAGCAGGGCCTGGATAGCTCAGACGGTAGAGCATCAGACTTTTAATCTGAGGGTCCAGGGTTCAAGTCCCTGTTCAGGCGCTCTGTTCATGCTTGTAAGAATATGTACGCGCTTGAGGCGCTACGTGGCATTGCCTTATGATGTTGTAGTCAGTTTGCAGAGGACCAAGTTAACTATACAATTGGCCTAAACTTGCTGTGTCTTTGATGTAAGCTGCACAGCGCTGACGCCTTTGCCAATGTCATCCAGTCTTTGACTGATTGAACTGAAAAGTAAAAGCAGACATTCTTCGAGCGTATTCTTGTCTGGAGAATGCGGGCATTGGTCCCGCCACCTCTCGCATGCAAAGCGAGCGCTCTACCATCTGAGCTAATTCCCCTTACGGCTAAAAAATTCCACAAGGGAAATGTTAAGTGGAATCTTCCCTTTGACCAAGTGTTTTGATATGAAAATGAAAAGCACTTTGGCTAATGCCCATCAGTAAAAAGAGACCAGTTATTATCCGGGTAAACAACTAATTGGAGAATACGGGTATCGATCCCGTCACCTCTCGCATGCTAAGCGAGCACTCTACCATCTGAGCTAATTCCCCTTTAGCAGAATGGTTCCACAAGCGAATTCGATAACGAAGATTGGCCCTAGAATTTGCCAAAAATATACGAGTGTACCAATGCCATAGGTGCTTGACATAAACTATATAATCAGAGGTAACGATTCTAAGAAGTACGTTTTCTGTACTGTACGATACAAGGCTTCAAGAAAAAATGCCATGATGTCATCGGCTGTCAAATTATCTTTCTTTACTTCATTGCTGTGATGGTCAAGCAGGGCCTGGATAGCTCAGACGGTAGAGCATCAGACTTTTAATCTGAGGGTCCAGGGTTCAAGTCCCTGTTCAGGCGCTCTGTTCATGCTTGTAAGAATATGTACGCGCTTGAGGCACTACGTGGCATTGCCATATGATGTTGCAGTCAGTTTGCAGAGGACCAATTTAACTATACAATTGGCCTAAACTTGCTGTGTCTTTGATGTAAGCTGCACAACGCTGACGCCTTTGCCAATGTCATCCAGTCTTTGACTGATTCAACTGAGTCAATGCTCAAGAATGAGTAAAATTAGCTTTCTTTACTTCATTGCTGTGATGGTCAAGCAGGGCCTGGATA
The DNA here is from genome assembly GCF_963280865.1 of Gymnoscopelus braueri. NCBI lineage: Eukaryota > Metazoa > Chordata > Actinopteri > Myctophiformes > Myctophidae > Gymnoscopelus > Gymnoscopelus braueri. Next base: position 44,691,093 of record NC_137609.1, on the reverse strand, counting down.
GCTCAGACGGTAGAGCATCAGACTTTTAATCTGAGGGTCCAGGGTTCAAGTCCCTGTTCAGGCGCTCTGTTGATGCTTGTAAGAATATATATGCGCTTGAGGCGCTACGTGGCATTGCCAAATGATGTTGCAGTCAGTTTGCAGAGGACCAAGTTAACTATACAATTGGCCTAAACTTGCTGTGTCTTTGATGTAAGCTGCACAGCGCTAACGCCTTTGCCAATGTCATCCAGTCTTTGACTGATTAAATTGAAAAGTAAAAGCAGACATGCTTCGAGCGTATTCTTGTCTGGAGAATGCGGGCATCGGTCCCGCCACCTCTCGCATGCAAAGCGAGCGCTCTACCATCTGAGCTAATTCCCCTTACGGCTGAAAATTCCACAAGGGAAATGTTAAGTGGAATCTTCCCTTTGACCAAGTGTTTTGTTATGAAAATGAAAAGCACTTTGGCTAATGCCCATCAGTAAAGAGAGACCAGTTATTATCCGGGTAAACAACTAATTGGAGAATACGGGTATCGATCCCGTCACCTCTCGCATGCTAAGCGAGCACTCTACCATCTGAGCTAATTCCCCTTTAGCAGAATGGTTCCACAAGCGAATTCGATAACGAGGATTGGCCCTAGAATTTGCCAAAAATATACGAGTGTACCAATGCCATAGGTGCTTGACATAAACTATATAATTAGAGGTAACGATTCTAAGAAGTACGTTTTCTGTACTGTACAATACAAGGCTTCAAGAAAAAATGCCATGATGTCATCGGCTGTCAAATTATCTTTGTTTACTTCATTGCTGTGATGGTCAAGCAGGGCCTGGATAGCTCAGACGGTAGAGCATCAGACTTTTAATCTGAGGGTCCAGGGTTCAAGTCCCTGTTCAGGCGCTCTGTTCATGATTGTAAGAATATGTACGCGCTTGAGGCGCTACGTGGCGTTGCAGTCAGTTTGCAGAGGACCAAGTTAACTATACAATTGGCCTAAACTTGCTGTGTCTTTGATGTAAGCTGCACAACGCTGACGCCTTTGCCAATGTCATCCAGTCTTTGACTGATTCAACTGATTCAATTCTCAAGAATGAGTAAAATTAGCTTTCTTTACTTCATTGCTGTGATGGTCAAGCAGGGCCTGGATAGCTCAGACGGTAGAGCATCAGACTTTTAATCTGAGGGTCCAGGGTTCAAGTCCCTGTTCAGGCGCTCTGTTGATGCTTGTAAGAATATATATGCGCTTAAGGCGCTACGTGGCATTGCCAAATGATGTTGCAGTCAGTTTGCAGAGGACCAAGTTAACTATACAATTGGCCTAAACTTGCTGTGTCTTTGATGTAAGCTGCACAGCGCTAACGCCTTTGCCAATGTCATCCAGTCTTTGACTGATTGAATTGAAAAGTAAAAGCAGACATGCTTCGAGCGTATTCTTGTCTGGAGAATGCGGGCATCGGTCCCGCCACCTCTCGCATGCAAAGCGAGCGCTCTACCATCTGAGCTAATTCCCCTTACGGCTGAAAATTCCACAAGGGAAATGTTAAGTGGAATCTTCCCTTTGACCAAGTGTTTTGTTATGAAAATGAAAAGCACTTTGGCTAATGCCCATCAGTAAAGAGAGACCAGTTATTATCCGCGTAAACAACTAATTGGAGAATACGGGTATCGATCCCGTCACCTCTCGCATGCTAAGCGAGCACTCTACCATCTGAGCTAATTCCCCTTTAGCAGAATGGTTCCACAAGCGAATTCGATATCGAGGATTGGCCCTAGAATTTGCCAAAAATACACGAGTGTACCAATGCCATAGGTGCTTGACTCAAACTATATAATCAGAGGGAACGATTCTAAGAAGTACGTTTTCTGTACTTTACGATACAAGGCTTCAAGAAAAAATGCCATGATGTCATCGGCTGTCAAATTATCTTTCTTTACTTCATTGCTGTGATGGTCGAGCAGGGCCTGGATAGCTCAGACGGTAGAGCATCAGACTTTTAATCTGAGGGTCCAGGGTTCAAGTCCCTGTTCAGGCGCTCTGTTCATGCTTGTAAGAATATGTACGCGCTTGAGGCGCTATGTGGCGTTGCAGTCAGTTTGCAGAGGACCAAGTTAACTATACAATTGGCCTAAACTTGCTGTGTCTTTGATGTAAGCTGCACAACGCTGACGCCTTTGCCAATGTCATCCAGTCTTTGACTGATTCAACTGAGTCAATGCTCAAGAATGAGTAAAATTAGCTTTCTTTACTTCATTGCTGTGATGGTCAAGCAGGGCCTGGATAGCTCAGACGGTAGAGCATCAGACTTTTAATCTGAGGGTCCAGGGTTCAAGTCCCTGTTCAGGCGCTCTGTTGATGCTTGTAAGAATATATATGCGCTTGAGGCGCTACGTGGCATTGCCAAATGATGTTGCAGTCAGTTTGCAGAGGACCAAGTTAACTATACAATTGGCCTAAACTTGCTGTGTCTTTGATGTAAGCTGCACAGCGCTGACGCCTTTGCCAATGTCATCCAGTCTTTGACTGATTGAACTGAAAAGTAAAAGCAGACATTCTTCGAGCGTATTCTTGTCTGGAGAATGCAGGCATTGGTCCCGCCACCTCTCGCATGCAAAGCGAGCGCTCTACCATCTGAGCTAATTCCCCTTACGGCTAAAAAATTCCACAAGGGAAATGTTAAGTGGAATCTTCCCTTTGACCAAGTGTTTTGATATGAAAATGAAAAGCACTTTGGCTAATGCCCATCAGTAAAGAGAGACCAGTTATTATCCGGGTAAACAACTAATTGGAGAATACGGGTATCGATCCCGTCACCTCTCGCATGCTAAGCGAGCACTCTACCATCTGAGCTAATTCCCCTTTAGCAGAATGGTTCCACAAGCGAATTCGACAACGAGGATTGGCCCTAGAATTTTGCCAAAAATATACGAGTGTACCAATGCCATAGGTGCTTGACATAAACTATATAATTAGAGGTAACGATTCTAAGAAGTACGTTTTCTGTACTGTACGATACAAGGCTTCAAGAAAAAATGCCATGATGTCATCGGCTGTCAAATTATCTTTCTTTACTTCATTGCTGTGATGGTCAAGCAGGGCCTGGATAGCTCAGACGGTAGAGCATCAGACTTTTAATCTGAGGGTCCAGGGTTCAAGTCCCTGTTCAGGCGCTCTGTTGATGCTTGTAAGAATATATATGCGCTTGAGGCGCTACGTGGCATTGCCAAATGATGTTGCAGTCAGTTTGCAGAGGACCAAGTTAACTATACAATTGGCCTAAACTTGCTGTGTCTTTGATGTAAGCTGCACAACGCTGACGCCTTTGCCTATGTCATCCAGTCTTTGACTGATTGAACTGAAAAGTAAAAGCAGAGATTCTTCGAGCGTATTCTTGTCTGGAGAATGCGGGCATTGGTCCCGCCACCTCTCGCATGCAAAGCGAGCGCTCTACCATCTGAGCTAATTCCCCTTACGGCTAAAAAATTCCACAAGGGAAATGTTAAGTGGAATCTTCCCTTTGACCAAGTGTTTTGATATGAAAATGAAAAGCACTTTGGCTAATGCCCATCAGTAAAGAGAGACCAGTTATTATCCGGGTAAACAACTAATTGGAGAATACGGGTATCGATCCCGTCACCTCTCGCATGCTAAGCGAGCACTCTACCATCTGAGCTAATTCCCCTTTAGCAGAATGGTTCCACAAGCGAATTCGATAACGAGGATTGGCCCTAGAATTTGCCAAAAATATACGAGTGTACCAATGCCATAGGTGCTTGACATAAACTATATAATTAGAGGTAACGATTCTAAGAAGTACGTTTTCTGTACTGTACGATACAAGGCTTCAAGAAAAAATGCCATGATGTCATCGGCTGTCAAATTATCTTTTTTTACTTCATTGCTGTGATGGTCAAGCAGGGCCTGGATAGCTCAGACGGTAGAGCATCAGACTTTTAATCTGAGGGTCCAGGGTTCAAGTCCCTGTTCAGGCGCTCTGTTCATGCTTGTAAGAATATGTACGCGCTTGAGGCGCTACGTGGCATTGCCATATGATGTTGCAGTCAGTTTGCAGAGGACCAAGTTAACTATACAATTGGCCTAAACTTGCTGTGTCTTTGATGTAAGCTGCACAACGCTGACGCCTTTGCCAATGTCATCCAGTCTTTGACTGATTCAACTGAGTCAATGCTCAAGAATGAGTAAAATTAGCTTTCTTTACTTCATTGCTGTGATGGTCAAGCAGGGCCTGGATAGCTCAGACGGTAGAGCATCAGACTTTTAATCTGAGGGTCCAGGGTTCAAGTCCCTGTTCAGGCGCTCTGTTGATGCTTGTAAGAATATATATGCGCTTGAGGCGCTACGTGGCATTGCCAAATGATGTTGCAGTCAGTTTGCAGAGGACCAAGTTAACTATACAATTGGCCTAAACTTGCTGTGTCTTTGATGTAAGCTGCACAGCGCTAACGCCTTTGCCCATGTCATCCAGTCTTTGACTGATTGAATTGAAAAGTAAAAGCAGACATGCTTCGAGCGTATTCTTGTCTGGAGAATGCGGGCATCGGTCCCGCCACCTCTCGCATGCAAAGCGAGCGCTCTACCATCTGAGCTAATTCCCCTTACGGCTGAAAATTCCACAAGGGAAATGTTAAGTGGAATCTTCCCTTTGACCAAGTGTTTTGTTATGAAAATGAAAAGCACTTTGGCTAATGCCCATCAGTAAAGAAAGACCAGTTATTATCCGCGTAAACAACTAATTGGAGAATACGGGTATCGATCCCGTCACCTCTCGCATGCTAAGCGAGCACTCTACCATCTGAGCTAATTCCCCTTTAGCAGAATGGTTCCACAAGCGAATTCGATATCGAGGATTGGCCCTAGAATTTGCCAAAAATACACGAGTGTACCAATGCCATAGGTGCTTGACATAAACTATATAATCAGAGGTAACGATTCTAAGAAGTACGTTTTCTGTACTGTACGATACAAGGCTTCAAGAAAAAATGCCATGATGTCATCGGCTGTCAAATTATCTTTCTTTACTTCATTGCTGTGATGCTCAAGCAGGGCCTGGATAGCTCAGACGGTAGAGCATCAGACTTTTAATCTGAGGGTCCAGGGTTCAAGTCCCTGTTCAGGCGCTCTGTTCATGCTTGTAAGAATATGTACGCGCTTGAGGCGCTACGTGGCATTGCCTTATGATGTTGTAGTCAGTTTGCAGAGGACCAAGTTAACTATACAATTGGCCTAAACTTGCTGTGTCTTTGATGTAAGCTGCACAGCGCTGACGCCTTTGCCAATGTCATCCAGTCTTTGACTGATTGAACTGAAAAGTAAAAGCAGACATTCTTCGAGCGTATTCTTGTCTGGAGAATGCGGGCATTGGTCCCGCCACCTCTCGCATGCAAAGCGAGCGCTCTACCATCTGAGCTAATTCCCCTTACGGCTAAAAAATTCCACAAGGGAAATGTTAAGTGGAATCTTCCCTTTGACCAAGTGTTTTGATATGAAAATGAAAAGCACTTTGGCTAATGCCCATCAGTAAAAAGAGACCAGTTATTATCCGGGTAAACAACTAATTGGAGAATACGGGTATCGATCCCGTCACCTCTCGCATGCTAAGCGAGCACTCTACCATCTGAGCTAATTCCCCTTTAGCAGAATGGTTCCACAAGCGAATTCGATAACGAAGATTGGCCCTAGAATTTGCCAAAAATATACGAGTGTACCAATGCCATAGGTGCTTGACATAAACTATATAATCAGAGGTAACGATTCTAAGAAGTACGTTTTCTGTACTGTACGATACAAGGCTTCAAGAAAAAATGCCATGATGTCATCGGCTGTCAAATTATCTTTCTTTACTTCATTGCTGTGATGGTCAAGCAGGGCCTGGATAGCTCAGACGGTAGAGCATCAGACTTTTAATCTGAGGGTCCGGGGTTCAAGTCCCTGTTCAGGCGCTCTGTTCATGCTTGTAACAATATGTACGCGCTTGAGGCACTACGTGGCATTGCCATATGATGTTGCAGTCAGTTTGCAGAGGACCAAGTTAACTATACAATTGGCCTAAACTTGCTGTGTCTTTGATGTAAGCTGCACAACGCTGACGCCTTTGCCAATGTCATCCAGTCTTTGACTGATTCAACTGAAAAGTAAAAGCAGACATTCTTCGAGCGTATTCTTGTCTGGAGAATGCGGGCATCGGTCCCGCCACCTCTCGCATGCAAAGCGAGCGCTCTACCATCTGAGCTAATTCCCCTTACGGCTGAAAATTCCACAAGGGAAATGTTAAGTGGAATCTTCCCTTTGACCAAGTGTTTTGATATGAAAATGAAAAGCACTTTGGCTAATGCCGATCAGTAAAGAGAGACCAGTTATTATCCGGGTAAACAACTAATTGGAGAATACGGGTATCGATCCCGTCACCTCTCGCATGCTAAGCGAGCACTCTACCATCTGAGCTAATTCCCCTTTAGCAGAATGGTTCCACAAGCGAATTCGATAACGAGGATTGGCCCTAGAATTTGCCAAAAATATACGAGTGTACCAATGCCATAGGTGCTTGACATAAACTATATAATCAGAGGTAACGATTCTAAGAAGTACGTTTTCTGTACTGTACGATACAAGGCTTCAAGAAAAAATGCCATGATGTCATCGGCTGTCAAATTATCTTTCTTTACTTCATTGCTGTGATGCTCAAGCAGGGCCTGGATAGCTCAGACGGTAGAGCATCAGACTTTTAATCTGAGGGTCCAGGGTTCAAGTCCCTGTTCAGGCGCTCTGTTCATGCTTGTAAGAATATGTACGCGCTTGAGGTGCTACGTGGCATTGCCTTATGATGTTGTAGTCAGTTTGCAGAGGACCAAGTTAACTATACAATTGGCCTAAACTTGCTGTGTCTTTGATGTAAGCTGCACAGCGCTGACGCCTTTGCCAATGTCATCCAGTCTTTGACTGATTGAACTGAAAAGTAAAAGCAGACATTCTTCGAGCGTATTCTTGTCTGGAGAATGCGGGCATTGGTCCCGCCACCTCTCGCATGCAAAGCGAGCGCTCTACCATCTGAGCTAATTCCCCTTACGGCTAAAAAATTCCACAAGGGAAATGTTAAGTGGAATCTTCCCTTTGACCAAGTGTTTTGATATGAAAATGAAAAGCACTTTGGCTAATGCCCATCAGTAAAAAGAGACCAGTTATTATCCGGGTAAACAACTAATTGGAGAATACGGGTATCGATCCCGTCACCTCTCGCATGCTAAGCGAGCACTCTACCATCTGAGCTAATTCCCCTTTAGCAGAATGGTTCCACAAGCGAATTCGATAACGAAGATTGGCCCTAGAATTTGCCAAAAATATACGAGTGTACCAATGCCATAGGTGCTTGACATAAACTATATAATCAGAGGTAACGATTCTAAGAAGTACGTTTTCTGTACTGTACGATACAAGGCTTCAAGAAAAAATGCCATGATGTCATCGGCTGTCAAATTATCTTTCTTTACTTCATTGCTGTGATGGTCAAGCAGGGCCTGGATAGCTCAGACGGTAGAGCATCAGACTTTTAATCTGAGGGTCCAGGGTTCAAGTCCCTGTTCAGGCGCTCTGTTCATGCTTGTAAGAATATGTACGCGCTTGAGGCACTACGTGGCATTGCCATATGATGTTGCAGTCAGTTTGCAGAGGACCAAGTTAACTATACAATTGGCCTAAACTTGCTGTGTCTTTGATGTAAGCTGCACAACGCTGACGCCTTTGCCAATGTCATCCAGTCTTTGACTGATTCAACTGAGTCAATGCTCAAGAATGAGTAAAATTAGCTTTCTTTACTTCATTGCTGTGATGGTCAAGCAGGGCCTGGATAGCTCAGACGGTAGAGCATCAGACTTTTAATCTGAGGGTCCAGGGTTCAAGTCCCTGTTCAGGCGCTCTGTTGATGCTTGTAAGAATATATATGCGCTTGAGGCGCTACGTGGCATTGCCAAATGATGTTGCAGTCAGTTTGCAGAGGACCAAGTTAACTATACAATTGGCCTAAACTTGCTGTGTCTTTGATGTAAGCTGCACAGCGCTAACGCCTTTGCCAATGTCATCCAGTCTTTGACTGATTGAATTGAAAAGTAAATGCAGACATGCTTCGAGCGTATTCTTGTCTGGAGAATGCGGGCATCGGTCCCGCCACCTCTCGCATGCAAAGCGAGCGCTCTACCATCTGAGCTAATTCCCCTTACGGCTGAAAATTCCACAAGGGAAATGTTAAGTGGAATCTTCCCTTTGACCAAGTGTTTTGTTATGAAAATGAAAAGCACTTTGGCTAATGCCCATCAGTAAAGAGAGACCAGTTATTATCCGGGTAAACAACTAATTGGAGAATACGGGTATCGATCCCGTCACCTCTCGCATGCTAAGCGAGCACTCTACCATCTGAGCTAATTCCCCTTTAGCAGAATGGTTCCACAAGCGAATTCGATAACGAGGATTGGCCCTAGAATTTGCCAAAAATATACGAGTGTACCAATGCCATAGGTGCTTGACATAAACTATATAATTAGAGGTAACGATTCTAAGAAGTACGTTTTCTGTACTGTACAATACAAGGCTTCAAGAAAAAATGCCATGATGTCATCGGCTGTCAAATTATCTTTGTTTACTTCATTGCTGTGATGGTCAAGCAGGGCCTGGATAGCTCAGACGGTAGAGCATCAGACTTTTAATCTGAGGGTCCAGGGTTCAAGTCCCTGTTCAGGCGCTCTGTTCATGATTGTAAGAATATGTACGCGCTTGAGGCGCTACGTGGCGTTGCAGTCAGTTTGCAGAGGACCAAGTTAACTATACAATTGGCCTAAACTTGCTGTGTCTTTGATGTAAGCTGCACAACGCTGACGCCTTTGCCAATGTCATCCAGTCTTTGACTGATTCAACTGATTCAATGCTCAAGAATGAGTAAAATTAGCTTTCTTTACTTCATTGCTGTGATGGTCAAGCAGGGCCTGGATAGCTCAGACGGTAGAGCATCAGACTTTTAATCTGAGGGTCCAGGGTTCAAGTCCCTGTTCAGGCGCTCTGTTCATGATTGTAAGAATATGTACGCGCTTGAGGCGCTACGTGGCGTTGCAGTCAGTTTGCAGAGGACCAAGTTAACTATACAATTGGCCTAAACTTGCTGTGTCTTTGATGTAAGCTGCACAACGCTGACGCCTTTGCCAATGTCATCCAGTCTTTGACTGATTCAACTGATTCAATGCTCAAGAATGAGTAAAATTAGCTTTCTTTACTTCATTGCTGTGATGGTCAAGCAGGGCCTGGATAGCTCAGACGGTAGAGCATCAGACTTTTAATCTGAGGGTCCAGGGTTCAAGTCCCTGTTCAGGCGCTCTGTTAATGCTTGTAAGAATATATATGCGCTTGAGGCGCCACGTGGCATTGCCAAATGATGTTGCAGTCAGTTTGCAGAGGACCAAGTTAACTATACAATTGGCCTAGACTTGCTCTGTCTTTGATGTAAGCTGCACAGCGCTGACGCCTTTGCCAATGTCATCCAGTCTTTGACTGATTGAACTGAAAAGTAAAAGCAGACATGCTTCGAGCGTATTCTTGTCTGGAGAATGCGGGCATCGGTCCCGCCACCTCTCGCATGCAAAGCGAGCGCTCTACCATCTGAGCTAATTCCCCTTACGGCTGAAAATTCCACAAGGGAAATGTTAAGTGGAATCTTCCCTTTGACCAAGTGTTTTGTTATGAAAATGAAAAGCACTTTGGCTAATGCCCATCAGTAAAGAAAGACCAGTTATTATCCGCGTAAACAACTAATTGGAGAATACGGGTATCGATCCCGTCACCTCTCGCATGCTAAGCGAGCACTCTACCATCTGAGCTAATTCCCCTTTAGCAGAATGGTTCCACAAGCGAATTCGATATCGAGGATTGGCCCTAGAATTTGCCAAAAATACACGAGTGTACCAATGCCATAGGTGCTTGACTCAAACTATATAATCAGAGGGAACGATTCTAAGAAGTACGTTTTCTGTACTTTACGATACAAGGCTTCAAGAAAAAATGCCATGATGTCATCGGCTGTCAAATTATCTTTCTTTACTTCATTGCTGTGATGGTCGAGCAGGGCCTGGATAGCTCAGACGGTAGAGCATCAGACTTTTAATCTGAGGGTCCAGGGTTCAAGTCCCTGTTCAGGCGCTCTGTTCATGCTTGTAAGAATATGTACGCGCTTGAGGCGCTATGTGGCGTTGCAGTCAGTTTGCAGAGGACCAAGTTAACTATACAATTGGCCTAAACTTGCTGTGTCTTTGATGTAAGCTGCACAACGCTGACGCCTTTGCCAATGTCATCCAGTCTTTGACTGATTCAACTGAGTCAATGCTCAAGAATGAGTAAAATTAGCTTTCTTTACTTCATTGCTGTGATGGTCAAGCAGGGCCTGGATAGCTCAGACGGTAGAGCATCAGACTTTTAATCTGAGGGTCCAGGGTTCAAGTCCCTGTTCAGGCGCTCTGTTGATGCTTGTAAGAATATATATGCGCTTGAGGCGCTACGTGGCATTGCCAAATGATGTTGCAGTCAGTTTGCAGAGGACCAAGTTAACTATACAATTGGCCTAAACTTGCTGTGTCTTTGATGTAAGCTGCACAGCGCTGACGCCTTTGCCAATGTCATCCAGTCTTTGACTGATTGAACTGAAAAGTAAAAGCAGACATTCTTCGAGCGTATTCTTGTCTGGAGAATGCAGGCATTGGTCCCGCCACCTCTCGCATGCAAAGCGAGCGCTCTACCATCTGAGCTAATTCCCCTTACGGCTAAAAAATTCCACAAGGGAAATGTTAAGTGGAATCTTCCCTTTGACCAAGTGTTTTGATATGAAAATGAAAAGCACTTTGGCTAATGCCCATCAGTAAAGAGAGACCAGTTATTATCCGGGTAAACAACTAATTGGAGAATACGGGTATCGATCCCGTCACCTCTCGCATGCTAAGCGAGCACTCTACCATCTGAGCTAATTCCCCTTTAGCAGAATGGTTCCACAAGCGAATTCGATAACGAGGATTGGCCCTAGAATTTTGCCAAAAATATACGAGTGTACCAATGCCATAGGTGCTTGACATAAACTATATAATTAGAGGTAACGATTCTAAGAAGTACGTTTTCTGTACTGTACGATACAAGGCTTCAAGAAAAAATGCCATGATGTCATCGGCTGTCAAATTATCTTTCTTTACTTCATTGCTGTGATGGTCAAGCAGGGCCTGGATAGCTCAGACGGTAGAGCATCAGACTTTTAATCTGAGGGTCCAGGGTTCAAGTCCCTGTTCAGGCGCTCTGTTCATGCTTGTAAGAATATGTACGCGCTTGAGGCGCTACGTGGCATTGCCATATGATGTTGCAGTCAGTTTGCAGAGGACCAAGTTAACTATACAATTGGCCTAAACTTGCTGTGTCTTTGATGTAAGCTGCACAACGCTGACGCCTTTGCCTATGTCATCCAGTCTTTGACTGATTGAACTGAAAAGTAAAAGCAGACATTCTTCGAGCGTATTCTTGTCTGGAGAATGCGGGCATTGGTCCCGCCACCTCTCGCATGCAAAGCGAGCGCTCTACCATCTGAGCTATTTCCCCTTACGGCTAAAAAATTCCACAAGGGAAATGTTAAGTGGAATCTTCCCTTTGACCAAGTGTTTTGATATGAAAATGAAAAGCACTTTGGCTAATGCCCATCAGTAAAGAGAGACCAGTTATTATCCGGGTAAACAACTAATTGGAGAATACGGGTATCGATCCCGTCACCTCTCGCATGCTAAGCGAGCACTCTACCATCTGAGCTAATTCCCCTTTAGCAGAATGGTTCCACAAGCGAATTCGATAACGAGGATTGGCCCTAGAATTTGCCAAAAATATACGAGTGTACCAATGCCATAGGTGCTTGACATAAACTATATAATTAGAGGTAACGATTCTAAGAAGTACGTTTTCTGTACTGTACGATACAAGGCTTCAAGAAAAAATGCCATGATGTCATCGGCTGTCAAATTATCTTTTTTTACTTCATTGCTGTGATGGTCAAGCAGGGCCTGGATAGCTCAGACGGTAGAGCATCAGACTTTTAATCTGAGGGTCCAGGGTTCAAGTCCCTGTTCAGGCGCTCTGTTCATGCTTGTAAGAATATGTACGCGCTTGAGGCGCTACGTGGCATTGCCATATGATGTTGCAGTCAGTTTGCAGAGGACCAAGTTAACTATACAATTGGCCTAAACTTGCTGTGTCTTTGATGTAAGCTGCACAACGCTGACGCTTTTGCCAATGTCATCCAGTCTTTGACTGATTCAACTGAGTCAATGCTCAAGAATGAGTAAAATTAGCTTTCTTTACTTCATTGCTGTGATGGTCAAGCAGGGCCTGGATAGCTCAGACGGTAGAGCATCAGACTTTTAATCTGAGGGTCCAGGGTTCAAGTCCCTGTTCAGGCGCTCTGTTGATGCTTGTAAGAATATATATGCGCTTGAGGCGCTACGTGGCATTGCCAAATGATGTTGCAGTCAGTTTGCAGAGGACCAAGTTAACTATACAATTGGCCTAAACTTGCTGTGTCTTTGATGTAAGCTGCACAGCGCTAACGCCTTTGCCAATGTCATCCAGTCTTTGACTGATTGAATTGAAAAGTAAAAGCAGACATGCTTCGAGCGTATTCTTGTCTGGAGAATGCGGGCATCGGTCCCGCCACCTCTCGCATGCAAAGCGAACGCTCTACCATCTGAGCTAATTCCCCTTACGGCTGAAAATTCCACAAGGGAAATGTTAAGTGGAATCTTCCCTTTGACCAAGTGTTTTGTTATGAAAATGAAAAGCACTTTGGCTAATGCCCATCAGTAAAGAAAGACCAGTTATTATCCGCGTAAACAACTAATTGGAGAATACGGGTATCGATCCCGTCACCTCTCGCATGCTAAGCGAGCACTCTACCATCTGAGCTAATTCCCCTTTAGCAGAATGGTTCCACAAGCGAATTCGATATCGAGGATTGGCCCTAGAATTTGCCAAAAATACACGAGTGTACCAATGCCATAGGTGCTTGACTCAAACTATATAATCAGAGGGAACGATTCTAAGAAGTACGTTTTCTGTACTTTACGATACAAGGCTTCAAGAAAAAATGCCATGATGTCATCGGCTGTCAAATTATCTTTCTTTACTTCATTGCTGTGATGGTCAAGCAGGGCCTGGATAGCTCAGACGGTAGAGCATCAGACTTTTAATCTGAGGGTCCAGGGTTCAAGTCCCTGTTCAGGCGCTCTGTTCATGCTTGTAAGAATATGTACGCGCTTGAGGCGCTACGTGGCATTGCCATATGATGTTGCAGTCAGTTTGCAGAGGACCAAGTTAACTATACAATTGGCCTAAACTTGCTGTGTCTTTGATGTAAGCTGCATAGCGCTGATGCCTTTGCCAATGTCATCCAGTCTTTGACTGTTTGAACTGAAAAGTAAAAGCAGACATTCTTCGAGCGTATTCTTGTCTGGAGAATGCGGGCATCGGTCCCGCCACCTCTCGCATGCAAAGCGAGCGCTCTACCATCTGAGCTAATTCCCCTTACGGCTGAAAATTCCACAAGGGAAATGTTAAGTGGAATCTTCCCTTTGACCAAGTGTTTTGATATGAAAATGAAAAGCACTTTGGCTAATGCCGATCAGTAAAGAGAGACCAGTTATTATCCGGGTAAACAACTAATTGGAGAATACGGGTATCGATCCCGTCACCTCTCGCATGCTAAGCGAGCACTCTACCATCTGAGCTAATTCCCCTTTAGCAGAATGGTTCCACAAGCGAATTCGATAACGAGGATTGGCCCTAGAATTTGCCAAAAATATACGAGTGTACCAATGCCATAGGTGCTTGACATAAACTATATAATCAGAGGTAACGATTCTAAGAAGTACGTTTTCTGTACTGTACGATACAAGGCTTCAAGAAAAAATGCCATGATGTCATCGGCTGTCAAATTATCTTTCTTTACTTCATTGCTGTGATGCTCAAGCAGGGCCTGGATAGCTCAGACGGTAGAGCATCAGACTTTTAATCTGAGGGTCCAGGGTTCAAGTCCCTGTTCAGGCGCTCTGTTCATGCTTGTAAGAATATGTACGCGCTTGAGGCGCTACGTGGCATTGCCTTATGATGTTGTAGTCAGTTTGCAGAGGACCAAGTTAACTATACAATTGGCCTAAACTTGCTGTGTCTTTGATGTAAGCTGCACAGCGCTGACGCCTTTGCCAATGTCATCCAGTCTTTGACTGATTGAACTGAAAAGTAAAAGCAGACATTCTTCGAGCGTATTCTTGTCTGGAGAATGCGGGCATTGGTCCCGCCACCTCTCGCATGCAAAGCGAGCGCTCTACCATCTGAGCTAATTCCCCTTACGGCTAAAAAATTCCACAAGGGAAATGTTAAGTGGAATCTTCCCTTTGACCAAGTGTTTTGATATGAAAATGAAAAGCACTTTGGCTAATGCCCATCAGTAAAAAGAGACCAGTTATTATCCGGGTAAACAACTAATTGGAGAATACGGGTATCGATCCCGTCACCTCTCGCATGCTAAGCGAGCACTCTACCATCTGAGCTAATTCCCCTTTAGCAGAATGGTTCCACAAGCGAATTCGATAACGAAGATTGGCCCTAGAATTTGCCAAAAATATACGAGTGTACCAATGCCATAGGTGCTTGACATAAACTATATAATCAGAGGTAACGATTCTAAGAAGTACGTTTTCTGTACTGTACGATACAAGGCTTCAAGAAAAAATGCCATGATGTCATCGGCTGTCAAATTATCTTTCTTTACTTCATTGCTGTGATGGTCAAGCAGGGCCTGGATAGCTCAGACGGTAGAGCATCAGACTTTTAATCTGAGGGTCCAGGGTTCAAGTCCCTGTTCAGGCGCTCTGTTCATGCTTGTAAGAATATGTACGCGCTTGAGGCACTACGTGGCATTGCCATATGATGTTGCAGTCAGTTTGCAGAGGACCAAGTTAACTATACAATTGGCCTAAACTTGCTGTGTCTTTGATGTAAGCTGCACAACGCTGACGCCTTTGCCAATGTCATCCAGTCTTTGACTGATTCAACTGAGTCAATGCTCAAGAATGAGTAAAATTAGCTTTCTTTACTTCATTGCTGTGATGGTCAAGCAGGTCCTGGATAGCTCAGACGGTAGAGCATCAGACTTTTAATCTGAGGGTCCAGGGTTCAAGTCCCTGTTCAGGCGCTCTGTTGATGCTTGTAAGAATATATATGCGCTTGAGGCGCTACGTGGCATTGCCAAATGATGTTGCAGTCAGTTTGCAGAGGACCAAGTTAACTATACAATTGGCCTAAACTTGCTGTGTCTTTGATGTAAGCTGCACAGCGCTAACGCCTTTGCCAATGTCATCCAGTCTTTGACTGATTGAATTGAAAAGTAAAAGCAGACATGCTTCGAGCGTATTCTTGTCTGGAGAATGCGGGCATCGGTCCCGCCACCTCTCGCATGCAAAGCGAGCGCTCTACCATCTGAGCTAATTCCCCTTACGGCTGAAAATTCCACAAGGGAAATGTTAAGTGGAATCTTCCCTTTGACCAAGTGTTTTGTTATGAAAATGAAAAGCACTTTGGCTAATGCCCATCAGTAAAGAGAGACCAGTTATTATCCGGGTAAACAACTAATTGGAGAATACGGGTATCGATCCCGTCACCTCTCGCATGCTAAGCGAGCACTCTACCATCTGAGCTAATTCCCCTTTAGCAGAATGGTTCCACAAGCGAATTCGATAACGAGGATTGTTCAGGCGCTCTGTTCATGCTTGTAAGAATATGTACGCGCTTGAGGCACTACGTGGCATTGCCATATGATGTTGCAGTCAGTTTGCAGAGGACCAAGTTAACTATACAATTGGCCTAAACTTGCTGTGTCTTTGATGTAAGCTGCACAACGCTGACGCCTTTGCCAATGTCATCCAGTCTTTGACTGATTCAACTGAGTCAATGCTCAAGAATGAGTAAAATTAGCTTTCTTTACTTCATTGCTGTGATGGTCAAGCAGGTCCTGGATAGCTCAGACGGTAGAGCATCAGACTTTTAATCTGAGGGTCCAGGGTTCAAGTCCCTGTTCAGGCGCTCTGTTCATGCTTGTAAGAATATGTACGCGCTTGAGGCACTACGTGGCATTGCCATATGATGTTGCAGTCAGTTTGCAGAGGACCAAGTTAACTATACAATTGGCCTGAACTTGCTGTGTCTTTGATGTAAGCTGCACAACGCTGACGCCTTTGCCAATGTCATCCAGTCTTTGACTGATTCAACTGAGTCAATGCTCAAGAATGAGTAAAATTAGCTTTCTTTACTTCATTGCTGTGATGGTCAAGCAGGTCCTGGATAGCTCAGACGGTAGAGCATCAGACTTTTAATCTGAGGGTCCAGGGTTCAAGTCCCTGTTCAGGCGCTCTGTTGATGCTTGTAAGAATATATATGCGCTTGAGGCGCTACGTGGCATTGCCAAATGATGTTGCAGTCAGTTTGCAGAGGACCAAGTTAACTATACAATTGGCCTAAACTTGCTGTGTCTTTGATGTAAGCTGCACAGCGCTAACGCCTTTGCCAATGTCATCCAGTCTTTGACTGATTGAATTGAAAAGTAAAAGCAGACATGCTTCGAGCGTATTCTTGTCTGGAGAATGCGGGCATCGGTCCCGCCACCTCTCGCATGCAAAGCGAGCGCTCTACCATCTGAGCTAATTCCCCTTACGGCTGAAAATTCCACAAGGGAAATGTTAAGTGGAATCTTCCCTTTGACCAAGTGTTTTGTTATGAAAATGAAAAGCACTTTGGCTAATGCCCATCAGTAAAGAGAGACCAGTTATTATCCGGGTAAACAACTAATTGGAGAATACGGGTATCGATCCCGTCACCTCTCGCATGCTAAGCGAGCACTCTACCATCTGAGCTAATTCCCCTTTAGCAGAATGGTTCCACAAGCGAATTCGATAACGAGGATTGTTCAGGCGCTCTGTTCATGCTTGTAAGAATATGTACGCGCTTGAGGCACTACGTGGCATTGCCATATGATGTTGCAGTCAGTTTGCAGAGGACCAAGTTAACTATACAATTGGCCTAAACTTGCTGTGTCTTTGATGTAAGCTGCACAACGCTGACGCCTTTGCCAATGTCATCCAGTCTTTGACTGATTCAACTGAGTCAATGCTCAAGAATGAGTAAAATTAGCTTTCTTTACTTCATTGCTGTGATGGTCAAGCAGGTCCTGGATAGCTCAGACGGTAGAGCATCAGACTTTTAATCTGAGGGTCCAGGGTTCAAGTCCCTGTTCAGGCGCTCTGTTGATGCTTGTAAGAATATATATGCGCTTGAGGCGCTACGTGGCATTGCCAAATGATGTTGCAGTCAGTTTGCAGAGGACCAAGTTAACTATACAATTGGCCTAAACTTGCTGTGTCTTTGATGTAAGCTGCACAGCGCTAACGCCTTTGCCAATGTCATCCAGTCTTTGACTGATTGAATTGAAAAGTAAAAGCAGACATGCTTCGAGCGTATTCTTGTCTGGAGAATGCGGGCATCGGTCCCGCCACCTCTCGCATGCAAAGCGAGCGCTCTACCATCTGAGCTAATTCCCCTTACGGCTGAAAATTCCACAAGGGAAATGTTAAGTGGAATCTTCCCTTTGACCAAGTGTTTTGTTATGAAAATGAAAAGCACTTTGGCTAATGCCCATCAGTAAAGAGAGACCAGTTATTATCCGGGTAAACAACTAATTGGAGAATACGGGTATCGATCCCGTCACCTCTCGCATGCTAAGCGAGCACTCTACCATCTGAGCTAATTCCCCTTTAGCAGAATGGTTCCACAAGCGAATTCGATAACGAGCCCTAGAATTTGCCAAAAATATACGAGTGTACCAATGCCATAGGTGCTTGACATAAACTATATAATTAGAGGTAACGATTCTAAGAAGTACGTTTTCTGTACTGTACAATACAAGGCTTCAAGAAAAAATGCCATGATGTCATCGGCTGTCAAATTATCTTTGTTTACTTCATTGCTGTGATGGTCAAGCAGGGCCTGGATAGCTCAGACGGTAGAGCATCAGACTTTTAATCTGAGGGTCCAGGGTTCAAGTCCCTGTTCAGGCGCTCTGTTCATGATTGTAAGAATATGTACGCGCTTGAGGCGCTACGTGGAGCTACGTGGCGTTGCAGTCAGTTTGCAGAGGACCAAGTTAACTATACAATTGGCCTAAACTTGCTGTGTCTTTGATGTAAGCTGCATGTAAGCTGCACAACGCTGCACAACGCTGACGCCTTTGCCAATGTCATCCAGTCTTTGACTGATTCAACTGATTCAATGCTCAAGAATGAGTAAAATTAGCTTTCTTTACTTCATTGCTGTGATGGTCAAGCAGGGCCTGGATAGCTCAGACGGTAGAGCATCAGACTTTTAATCTGAGGGTCCAGGGTTCAAGTCCCTGTTCAGGCGCTCTGTTGATGCTTGTAAGAATATATATGCGCTTAAGGCGCTACGTGGCATTGCCAAATGATGTTGCAGTCAGTTTGCAGAGGACCAAGTTAACTATACAATTGGCCTAAACTTGCTGTGTCTTTGATGTAAGCTGCACAGCGCTAACGCCTTTGCCAATGTCATCCAGTCTTTGACTGATTGAATTGAAAAGTAAAAGCAGACATGCTTCGAGCGTATTCTTGTCTGGAGAATGCGGGCATCGGTCCCGCCACCTCTCGCATGCAAAGCGAGCGCTCTACCATCTGAGCTAATTCCCCTTACGGCTGAAAATTCCACAAGGGAAATGTTAAGTGGAATCTTCCCTTTGACCAAGTGTTTTGTTATGAAAATGAAAAGCACTTTGGCTAATGCCCATCAGTAAAGAAAGACCAGTTATTATCCGCGTAAACAACTAATTGGAGAATACGGGTATCGATCCCGTCACCTCTCGCATGCTAAGCGAGCACTCTACCATCTGAGCTAATTCCCCTTTAGCAGAATGGTTCCACAAGCGAATTCGATATCGAGGATTGGCCCTAGAATTTGCCAAAAATACACGAGTGTACCAATGCCATAGGTGCTTGACTCAAACTATATAATCAGAGGGAACGATTCTAAGAAGTACGTTTTCTGTACTTTACGATACAAGGCTTCAAGAAAAAATGCCATGATGTCATCGGCTGTCAAATTATCTTTCTTTACTTCATTGCTGTGATGGTCGAGCAGGGCCTGGATAGCTCAGACGGTAGAGCATCAGACTTTTAATCTGAGGGTCCAGGGTTCAAGTCCCTGTTCAGGCGCTCTGTTCATGCTTGTAAGAATATGTACGCGCTTGAGGCGCTATGTGGCGTTGCAGTCAGTTTGCAGAGGACCAAGTTAACTATACAATTGGCCTAAACTTGCTGTGTCTTTGATGTAAGCTGCACAACGCTGACGCCTTTGCCAATGTCATCCAGTCTTTGACTGATTCAACTGAGTCAATGCTCAAGAATGAGTAAAATTAGCTTTCTTTACTTCATTGCTGTGATGGTCAAGCAGGGCCTGGATAGCTCAGACGGTAGAGCATCAGACTTTTAATCTGAGGGTCCAGGGTTCAAGTCCCTGTTCAGGCGCTCTGTTGATGCTTGTAAGAATATATATGCGCTTGAGGCGCTACGTGGCATTGCCAAATGATGTTGCAGTCAGTTTGCAGAGGACCAAGTTAACTATACAATTGGCCTAAACTTGCTGTGTCTTTGATGTAAGCTGCACAGCGCTGACGCCTTTGCCAATGTCATCCAGTCTTTGACTGATTGAACTGAAAAGTAAAAGCAGACATTCTTCGAGCGTATTCTTGTCTGGAGAATGCAGGCATTGGTCCCGCCACCTCTCGCATGCAAAGCGAGCGCTCTACCATCTGAGCTAATTCCCCTTACGGCTAAAAAATTCCACAAGGGAAATGTTAAGTGGAATCTTCCCTTTGACCAAGTGTTTTGATATGAAAATGAAAAGCACTTTGGCTAATGCCCATCAGTAAAGAGAGACCAGTTATTATCCGGGTAAACAACTAATTGGAGAATACGGGTATCGATCCCGTCACCTCTCGCATGCTAAGCGAGCACTCTACCATCTGAGCTAATTCCCCTTTAGCAGAATGGTTCCACAAGCGAATTCGATATCGAGGATTGGCCCTAGAATTTGCCAAAAATACACGAGTGTACCAATGCCATAGGTGCTTGACTCAAACTATATAATCAGAGGGAACGATTCTAAGAAGTACGTTTTCTGTACTTTACGATACAAGGCTTCAAGAAAAAATGCCATGATGTCATCGGCTGTCAAATTATCTTTCTTTACTTCATTGCTGTGATGGTCAAGCAGGGCCTGGATAGCTCAGACGGTAGAGCATCAGACTTTTAATCTGAGGGTCCAGGGTTCAAGTCCCTGTTCAGGCGCTCTGTTCATGCTTGTAAGAATATGTACGCGCTTGAGGCGCTACGTGGCATTGCCATATGATGTTGCAGTCAGTTTGCAGAGGACCAAGTTAACTATACAATTGGCCTAAACTTGCTGTGTCTTTGATGTAAGCTGCATAGCGCTGATGCCTTTGCCAATGTCATCCAGTCTTTGACTGTTTGAACTGAAAAGTAAAAGCAGACATTCTTCGAGCGTATTCTTGTCTGGAGAATGCGGGCATCGGTCCCGCCACCTCTCGCATGCAAAGCGAGCGCTCTACCATCTGAGCTAATTCCCCTTACGGCTGAAAATTCCACAAGGGAAATGTTAAGTGGAATCTTCCCTTTGACCAAGTGTTTTGATATGAAAATGAAAAGCACTTTGGCTAATGCCGATCAGTAAAGAGAGACCAGTTATTATCCGGGTAAACAACTAATTGGAGAATACGGGTATCGATCCCGTCACCTCTCGCATGCTAAGCGAGCACTCTACCATCTGAGCTAATTCCCCTTTAGCAGAATGGTTCCACAAGCGAATTCGATAACGAGGATTGGCCCTAGAATTTGCCAAAAATATACGAGTGTACCAATGCCATAGGTGCTTGACATAAACTATATAATCAGAGGTAACGATTCTAAGAAGTACGTTTTCTGTACTGTACGATACAAGGCTTCAAGAAAAAATGCCATGATGTCATCGGCTGTCAAATTATCTTTCTTTACTTCATTGCTGTGACGCTCAAGCAGGGCCTGGATAGCTCAGACGGTAGAGCATCAGACTTTTAATCTGAGGGTCCAGGGTTCAAGTCCCTGTTCAGGCGCTCTGTTCATGCTTGTAAGAATATGTACGCGCTTGAGGCGCTACGTGGCATTGCCTTATGATGTTGTAGTCAGTTTGCAGAGGACCAAGTTAACTATACAATTGGCCTAAACTTGCTGTGTCTTTGATGTAAGCTGCACAGCGCTGACGCCTTTGCCAATGTCATCCAGTCTTTGACTGATTGAACTGAAAAGTAAAAGCAGACATTCTTCGAGCGTATTCTTGTCTGGAGAATGCGGGCATTGGTCCCGCCACCTCTCGCATGCAAAGCGAGCGCTCTACCATCTGAGCTAATTCCCCTTACGGCTAAAAAATTCCACAAGGGAAATGTTAAGTGGAATCTTCCCTTTGACCAAGTGTTTTGATATGAAAATGAAAAGCACTTTGGCTAATGCCCATCAGTAAAGAGAGACCAGTTATTATCCGGGTAAACAACTAATTGGAGAATACGGGTATCGATCCCGTCACCTCTCGCATGCTAAGCGAGCACTCTACCATCTGAGCTAATTCCCCTTTAGCAGAATGGTTCCACAAGCGAATTCGATAACGAGGATTGGCCCTAGAATTTGCCAAAAATATACGAGTGTACCAATGCCATAGGTGCTTGACATAAACTATATAATTAGAGGTAACGATTCTAAGAAGTACGTTTTCTGTACTGTACGATACAAGGCTTCAAGAAAAAATGCCATGATGTCATCGGCTGTCAAATTATCTTTTTTTACTTCATTGCTGTGATGGTCAAGCAGGGCCTGGATAGCTCAGACGGTAGAGCATCAGACTTTTAATCTGAGGGTCCAGGGTTCAAGTCCCTGTGCAGGCGCTCTCTTCATGCTTGTAAGAATATGTACGCGCTTGAGGCGCTACGTGGCATTGCCATATGATGTTGCAGTCAGTTTGCAGAGGACCAAGTTAACTATACAATTGGCCTAAACTTGCTGTGTCTTTGATGT
The DNA here is from genome assembly GCF_963280865.1 of Gymnoscopelus braueri. Classification (NCBI taxonomy): domain Eukaryota; kingdom Metazoa; phylum Chordata; class Actinopteri; order Myctophiformes; family Myctophidae; genus Gymnoscopelus; species Gymnoscopelus braueri. The sequence continues at coordinate 44,668,860 of NC_137609.1, read as the reverse complement.
AAGCTGCACAACGCTGACGCTTTTGCCAATGTCATCCAGTCTTTGACTGATTCAACTGAGTCAATGCTCAAGAATGAGTAAAATTAGCTTTCTTTACTTCATTGCTGTGATGGTCAAGCAGGGCCTGGATAGCTCAGACGGTAGAGCATCAGACTTTTAATCTGAGGGTCCAGGGTTCAAGTCCCTGTTCAGGCGCTCTGTTGATGCTTGTAAGAATATATATGCGCTTGAGGCGCTACGTGGCATTGCCAAATGATGTTGCAGTCAGTTTGCAGAGGACCAAGTTAACTATACAATTGGCCTAAACTTGCTGTGTCTTTGATGTAAGCTGCACAGCGCTAACGCCTTTGCCAATGTCATCCAGTCTTTGACTGATTGAATTGAAAAGTAAAAGCAGACATGCTTCGAGCGTATTCTTGTCTGGAGAATGCGGGCATCGGTCCCGCCACCTCTCGCATGCAAAGCGAGCGCTCTACCATCTGAGCTAATTCCCCTTACGGCTGAAAATTCCACAAGGGAAATGTTAAGTGGAATCTTCCCTTTGACCAAGTGTTTTGTTATGAAAATGAAAAGCACTTTGGCTAATGCCCATCAGTAAAGAAAGACCAGTTATTATCCGCGTAAACAACTAATTGGAGAATACGGGTATCGATCCCGTCACCTCTCGCATGCTAAGCGAGCACTCTACCATCTGAGCTAATTCCCCTTTAGCAGAATGGTTCCACAAGCGAATTCGATATCGAGGATTGGCCCTAGAATTTGCCAAAAATACACGAGTGTACCAATGCCATAGGTGCTTGACTCAAACTATATAATCAGAGGGAACGATTCTAAGAAGTACGTTTTCTGTACTTTACGATACAAGGCTTCAAGAAAAAATGCCATGATGTCATCGGCTGTCAAATTATCTTTCTTTACTTCATTGCTGTGATGGTCAAGCAGGGCCTGGATAGCTCAGACGGTAGAGCATCAGACTTTTAATCTGAGGGTCCAGGGTTCAAGTCCCTGTTCAGGCGCTCTGTTCATGCTTGTAAGAATATGTACGCGCTTGAGGCGCTACGTGGCATTGCCATATGATGTTGCAGTCAGTTTGCAGAGGACCAAGTTAACTATACAATTGGCCTAAACTTGCTGTGTCTTTGATGTAAGCTGCATAGCGCTGATGCCTTTGCCAATGTCATCCAGTCTTTGACTGTTTGAACTGAAAAGTAAAAGCAGACATTCTTCGAGCGTATTCTTGTCTGGAGAATGCGGGCATCGGTCCCGCCACCTCTCGCATGCAAAGCGAGCGCTCTACCATCTGAGCTAATTCCCCTTACGGCTGAAAATTCCACAAGGGAAATGTTAAGTGGAATCTTCCCTTTGACCAAGTGTTTTGATATGAAAATGAAAAGCACTTTGGCTAATGCCGATCAGTAAAGAGAGACCAGTTATTATCCGGGTAAACAACTAATTGGAGAATACGGGTATCGATCCCGTCACCTCTCGCATGCTAAGCGAGCACTCTACCATCTGAGCTAATTCCCCTTTAGCAGAATGGTTCCACAAGCGAATTCGATAACGAGGATTGGCCCTAGAATTTGCCAAAAATATACGAGTGTACCAATGCCATAGGTGCTTGACATAAACTATATAATCAGAGGTAACGATTCTAAGAAGTACGTTTTCTGTACTGTACGATACAAGGCTTCAAGAAAAAATGCCATGATGTCATCGGCTGTCAAATTATCTTTCTTTACTTCATTGCTGTGATGCTCAAGCAGGGCCTGGATAGCTCAGACGGTAGAGCATCAGACTTTTAATCTGAGGGTCCAGGGTTCAAGTCCCTGTTCAGGCGCTCTGTTCATGCTTGTAAGAATATGTACGCGCTTGAGGCGCTACGTGGCATTGCCTTATGATGTTGTAGTCAGTTTGCAGAGGACCAAGTTAACTATACAATTGGCCTAAACTTGCTGTGTCTTTGATGTAAGCTGCACAGCGCTGACGCCTTTGCCAATGTCATCCAGTCTTTGACTGATTGAACTGAAAAGTAAAAGCAGACATTCTTCGAGCGTATTCTTGTCTGGAGAATGCGGGCATTGGTCCCGCCACCTCTCGCATGCAAAGCGAGCGCTCTACCATCTGAGCTAATTCCCCTTACGGCTAAAAAATTCCACAAGGGAAATGTTAAGTGGAATCTTCCCTTTGACCAAGTGTTTTGATATGAAAATGAAAAGCACTTTGGCTAATGCCCATCAGTAAAAAGAGACCAGTTATTATCCGGGTAAACAACTAATTGGAGAATACGGGTATCGATCCCGTCACCTCTCGCATGCTAAGCGAGCACTCTACCATCTGAGCTAATTCCCCTTTAGCAGAATGGTTCCACAAGCGAATTCGATAACGAAGATTGGCCCTAGAATTTGCCAAAAATATACGAGTGTACCAATGCCATAGGTGCTTGACATAAACTATATAATCAGAGGTAACGATTCTAAGAAGTACGTTTTCTGTACTGTACGATACAAGGCTTCAAGAAAAAATGCCATGATGTCATCGGCTGTCAAATTATCTTTCTTTACTTCATTGCTGTGATGGTCAAGCAGGGCCTGGATAGCTCAGACGGTAGAGCATCAGACTTTTAATCTGAGGGTCCAGGGTTCAAGTCCCTGTTCAGGCGCTCTGTTCATGCTTGTAAGAATATGTACGCGCTTGAGGCACTACGTGGCATTGCCATATGATGTTGCAGTCAGTTTGCAGAGGACCAAGTTAACTATACAATTGGCCTAAACTTGCTGTGTCTTTGATGTAAGCTGCACAACGCTGACGCCTTTGCCAATGTCATCCAGTCTTTGACTGATTCAACTGAGTCAATGCTCAAGAATGAGTAAAATTAGCTTTCTTTACTTCATTGCTGTGATGGTCAAGCAGGGCCTGGATAGCTCAGACGGTAGAGCATCAGACTTTTAATCTGAGGGTCCAGGGTTCAAGTCCCTGTTCAGGCGCTCTGTTGATGCTTGTAAGAATATATATGCGCTTGAGGCGCTACGTGGCATTGCCAAATGATGTTGCAGTCAGTTTGCAGAGGACCAAGTTAACTATACAATTGGCCTAAACTTGCTGTGTCTTTGATGTAAGCTGCACAGCGCTAACGCCTTTGCCAATGTCATCCAGTCTTTGACTGATTGAATTGAAAAGTAAAAGCAGACATGCTTCGAGCGTATTCTTGTCTGGAGAATGCGGGCATCGGTCCCGCCACCTCTCGCATGCAAAGCGAGCGCTCTACCATCTGAGCTAATTCCCCTTACGGCTGAAAATTCCACAAGGGAAATGTTAAGTGGAATCTTCCCTTTGACCAAGTGTTTTGTTATGAAAATGAAAAGCACTTTGGCTAATGCCCATCAGTAAAGAGAGACCAGTTATTATCCGGGTAAACAACTAATTGGAGAATACGGGTATCGATCCCGTCACCTCTCGCATGCTAAGCGAGCACTCTACCATCTGAGCTAATTCCCCTTTAGCAGAATGGTTCCACAAGCGAATTCGATAACGAGGATTGGCCCTAGAATTTGCCAAAAATATACGAGTGTACCAATGCCATAGGTGCTTGACATAAACTATATAATTAGAGGTAACGATTCTAAGAAGTACGTTTTCTGTACTGTACAATACAAGGCTTCAAGAAAAAATGCCATGATGTCATCGGCTGTCAAATTATCTTTGTTTACTTCATTGCTGTGATGGTCAAGCAGGGCCTGGATAGCTCAGACGGTAGAGCATCAGACTTTTAATCTGAGGGTCCAGGGTTCAAGTCCCTGTTCAGGCGCTCTGTTCATGATTGTAAGAATATGTACGCGCTTGAGGCGCTACGTGGCGTTGCAGTCAGTTTGCAGAGGACCAAGTTAACTATACAATTGGCCTAAACTTGCTGTGTCTTTGATGTAAGCTGCACAACGCTGACGCCTTTGCCAATGTCATCCAGTCTTTGACTGATTCAACTGATTCAATGCTCAAGAATGAGTAAAATTAGCTTTCTTTACTTCATTGCTGTGATGGTCAAGCAGGGCCTGGATAGCTCAGACGGTAGAGCATCAGACTTTTAATCTGAGGGTCCAGGGTTCAAGTCCCTGTTCAGGCGCTCTGTTGATGCTTGTAAGAATATATATGCGCTTAAGGCGCTACGTGGCATTGCCAAATGATGTTGCAGTCAGTTTGCAGAGGACCAAGTTAACTATACAATTGGCCTAAACTTGCTGTGTCTTTGATGTAAGCTGCACAGCGCTAACGCCTTTGCCAATGTCATCCAGTCTTTGACTGATTGAATTGAAAAGTAAAAGCAGACATGCTTCGAGCGTATTCTTGTCTGGAGAATGCGGGCATCGGTCCCGCCACCTCTCGCATGCAAAGCGAGCGCTCTACCATCTGAGCTAATTCCCCTTACGGCTGAAAATTCCACAAGGGAAATGTTAAGTGGAATCTTCCCTTTGACCAAGTGTTTTGTTATGAAAATGAAAAGCACTTTGGCTAATGCCCATCAGTAAAGAAAGACCAGTTATTATCCGCGTAAACAACTAATTGGAGAATACGGGTATCGATCCCGTCACCTCTCGCATGCTAAGCGAGCACTCTACCATCTGAGCTAATTCCCCTTTAGCAGAATGGTTCCACAAGCGAATTCGATATCGAGGATTGGCCCTAGAATTTGCCAAAAATACACGAGTGTACCAATGCCATAGGTGCTTGACTCAAACTATATAATCAGAGGGAACGATTCTAAGAAGTACGTTTTCTGTACTTTACGATACAAGGCTTCAAGAAAAAATGCCATGATGTCATCGGCTGTCAAATTATCTTTCTTTACTTCATTGCTGTGATGGTCGAGCAGGGCCTGGATAGCTCAGACGGTAGAGCATCAGACTTTTAATCTGAGGGTCCAGGGTTCAAGTCCCTGTTCAGGCGCTCTGTTCATGCTTGTAAGAATATGTACGCGCTTGAGGCGCTATGTGGCGTTGCAGTCAGTTTGCAGAGGACCAAGTTAACTATACAATTGGCCTAAACTTGCTGTGTCTTTGATGTAAGCTGCACAACGCTGACGCCTTTGCCAATGTCATCCAGTCTTTGACTGATTCAACTGAGTCAATGCTCAAGAATGAGTAAAATTAGCTTTCTTTACTTCATTGCTGTGATGGTCAAGCAGGGCCTGGATAGCTCAGACGGTAGAGCATCAGACTTTTAATCTGAGGGTCCAGGGTTCAAGTCCCTGTTCAGGCGCTCTGTTGATGCTTGTAAGAATATATATGCGCTTGAGGCGCTACGTGGCATTGCCAAATGATGTTGCAGTCAGTTTGCAGAGGACCAAGTTAACTATACAATTGGCCTAAACTTGCTGTGTCTTTGATGTAAGCTGCACAGCGCTGACGCCTTTGCCAATGTCATCCAGTCTTTGACTGATTGAACTGAAAAGTAAAAGCAGACATTCTTCGAGCGTATTCTTGTCTGGAGAATGCAGGCATTGGTCCCGCCACCTCTCGCATGCAAAGCGAGCGCTCTACCATCTGAGCTAATTCCCCTTACGGCTAAAAAATTCCACAAGGGAAATGTTAAGTGGAATCTTCCCTTTGACCAAGTGTTTTGATATGAAAATGAAAAGCACTTTGGCTAATGCCCATCAGTAAAGAGAGACCAGTTATTATCCGGGTAAACAACTAATTGGAGAATACGGGTATCGATCCCGTCACCTCTCGCATGCTAAGCGAGCACTCTACCATCTGAGCTAATTCCCCTTTAGCAGAATTGTTCCACAAGCGAATTCGATAACGAGGATTGGCCTTAGAATTTTGCCAAAAATATACGAGTGTACCAATGCCATAGGTGCTTGACATAAACTATATAATTAGAGGTAACGATTCTAAGAAGTACGTTTTCTGTACTGTACGATACAAGGCTTCAAGAAAAAATGCCATGATGTCATCGGCTGTCAAATTATCTTTCTTTACTTCATTGCTGTGATGGTCAAGCAGGGCCTGGATAGCTCAGACGGTAGAGCATCAGACTTTTAATCTGAGGGTCCAGGGTTCAAGTCCCTGTTCAGGCGCTCTGTTCATGCTTGTAAGAATATGTACGCGCTTGAGGCGCTACGTGGCATTGCCATATGATGTTGCAGTCAGTTTGCAGAGGACCAAGTTAACTATACAATTGGCCTAAACTTGCTGTGTCTTTGATGTAAGCTGCACAACGCTGACGCCTTTGCCTATGTCATCCAGTCTTTGACTGATTGAACTGAAAAGTAAAAGCAGACATTCTTCGAGCGTATTCTTGTCTGGAGAATGCGGGCATTGGTCCCGCCACCTCTCGCATGCAAAGCGAGCGCTCTACCATCTGAGCTAATTCCCCTTACGGCTAAAAAATTCCACAAGGGAAATGTTAAGTGGAATCTTCCCTTTGACCAAGTGTTTTGATATGAAAATGAAAAGCACTTTGGCTAATGCCCATCAGTAAAGAGAGACCAGTTATTATCCGGGTAAACAACTAATTGGAGAATACGGGTATCGATCCCGTCACCTCTCGCATGCTAAGCGAGCACTCTACCATCTGAGCTAATTCCCCTTTAGCAGAATGGTTCCACAAGCGAATTCGATAACGAGGATTGGCCCTAGAATTTGCCAAAAATATACGAGTGTACCAATGCCATAGGTGCTTGACATAAACTATATAATTAGAGGTAACGATTCTAAGAAGTACGTTTTCTGTACTGTACGATACAAGGCTTCAAGAAAAAATGCCATGATGTCATCGGCTGTCAAATTATCTTTTTTTACTTCATTGCTGTGATGGTCAAGCAGGGCCTGGATAGCTCAGACGGTAGAGCATCAGACTTTTAATCTGAGGGTCCAGGGTTCAAGTCCCTGTTCAGGCGCTCTGTTCATGCTTGTAAGAATATGTACGCGCTTGAGGCGCTACGTGGCATTGCCATATGATGTTGCAGTCAGTTTGCAGAGGACCAAGTTAACTATACAATTGGCCTAAACTTGCTGTGTCTTTGATGTAAGCTGCACAACGCTGACGCTTTTGCCAATGTCATCCAGTCTTTGACTGATTCAACTGAGTCAATGCTCAAGAATGAGTAAAATTAGCTTTCTTTACTTCATTGCTGTGATGGTCAAGCAGGGCCTGGATAGCTCAGACGGTAGAGCATCAGACTTTTAATCTGAGGGTCCAGGGTTCAAGTCCCTGTTCAGGCGCTCTGTTGATGCTTGTAAGAATATATATGCGCTTGAGGCGCTACGTGGCATTGCCAAATGATGTTGCAGTCAGTTTGCAGAGGACCAAGTTAACTATACAATTGGCCTAAACTTGCTGTGTCTTTGATGTAAGCTGCACAGCGCTAACGCCTTTGCCAATGTCATCCAGTCTTTGACTGATTGAATTGAAAAGTAAAAGCAGACATGCTTCGAGCGTATTCTTGTCTGGAGAATGCGGGCATCGGTCCCGCCACCTCTCGCATGCAAAGCGAGCGCTCTACCATCTGAGCTAATTCCCCTTACGGCTGAAAATTCCACAAGGGAAATGTTAAGTGGAATCTTCCCTTTGACCAAGTGTTTTGTTATGAAAATGAAAAGCACTTTGGCTAATGCCCATCAGTAAAGAAAGACCAGTTATTATCCGCGTAAACAACTAATTGGAGAATACGGGTATCGATCCCGTCACCTCTCGCATGCTAAGCGAGCACTCTACCATCTGAGCTAATTCCCCTTTAGCAGAATGGTTCCACAAGCGAATTCGATATCGAGGATTGGCCCTAGAATTTGCCAAAAATACACGAGTGTACCAATGCCATAGGTGCTTGACTCAAACTATATAATCAGAGGGAACGATTCTAAGAAGTACGTTTTCTGTACTTTACGATACAAGGCTTCAAGAAAAAATGCCATGATGTCATCGGCTGTCAAATTATCTTTCTTTACTTCATTGCTGTGATGGTCAAGCAGGGCCTGGATAGCTCAGACGGTAGAGCATCAGACTTTTAATCTGAGGGTCCAGGGTTCAAGTCCCTGTTCAGGCGCTCTGTTCATGCTTGTAAGAATATGTACGCGCTTGAGGCGCTACGTGGCATTGCCATATGATGTTGCAGTCAGTTTGCAGAGGACCAAGTTAACTATACAATTGGCCTAAACTTGCTGTGTCTTTGATGTAAGCTGCATAGCGCTGATGCCTTTGCCAATGTCATCCAGTCTTTGACTGTTTGAACTGAAAAGTAAAAGCAGACATTCTTCGAGCGTATTCTTGTCTGGAGAATGCGGGCATCGGTCCCGCCACCTCTCGCATGCAAAGCGAGCGCTCTACCATCTGAGCTAATTCCCCTTACGGCTGAAAATTCCACAAGGGAAATGTTAAGTGGAATCTTCCCTTTGACCAAGTGTTTTGATATGAAAATGAAAAGCACTTTGGCTAATGCCGATCAGTAAAGAGAGACCAGTTATTATCCGGGTAAACAACTAATTGGAGAATACGGGTATCGATCCCGTCACCTCTCGCATGCTAAGCGAGCACTCTACCATCTGAGCTAATTCCCCTTTAGCAGAATGGTTCCACAAGCGAATTCGATAACGAGGATTGGCCCTAGAATTTGCCAAAAATATACGAGTGTACCAATGCCATAGGTGCTTGACATAAACTATATAATCAGAGGTAACGATTCTAAGAAGTACGTTTTCTGTACTGTACGATACAAGGCTTCAAGAAAAAATGCCATGATGTCATCGGCTGTCAAATTATCTTTCTTTACTTCATTGCTGTGATGCTCAAGCAGGGCCTGGATAGCTCAGACGGTAGAGCATCAGACTTTTAATCTGAGGGTCCAGGGTTCAAGTCCCTGTTCAGGCGCTCTGTTCATGCTTGTAAGAATATGTACGCGCTTGAGGCGCTACGTGGCATTGCCTTATGATGTTGTAGTCAGTTTGCAGAGGACCAAGTTAACTATACAATTGGCCTAAACTTGCTGTGTCTTTGATGTAAGCTGCACAGCGCTGACGCCTTTGCCAATGTCATCCAGTCTTTGACTGATTGAACTGAAAAGTAAAAGCAGACATTCTTCGAGCGTATTCTTGTCTGGAGAATGCGGGCATTGGTCCCGCCACCTCTCGCATGCAAAGCGAGCGCTCTACCATCTGAGCTAATTCCCCTTACGGCTAAAAAATTCCACAAGGGAAATGTTAAGTGGAATCTTCCCTTTGACCAAGTGTTTTGATATGAAAATGAAAAGCACTTTGGCTAATGCCCATCAGTAAAAAGAGACCAGTTATTATCCGGGTAAACAACTAATTGGAGAATACGGGTATCGATCCCGTCACCTCTCGCATGCTAAGCGAGCACTCTACCATCTGAGCTAATTCCCCTTTAGCAGAATGGTTCCACAAGCGAATTCGATAACGAAGATTGGCCCTAGAATTTGCCAAAAATATACGAGTGTACCAATGCCATAGGTGCTTGACATAAACTATATAATCAGAGGTAACGATTCTAAGAAGTACGTTTTCTGTACTGTACGATACAAGGCTTCAAGAAAAAATGCCATGATGTCATCGGCTGTCAAATTATCTTTCTTTACTTCATTGCTGTGATGGTCAAGCAGGGCCTGGATAGCTCAGACGGTAGAGCATCAGACTTTTAATCTGAGGGTCCAGGGTTCAAGTCCCTGTTCAGGCGCTCTGTTCATGCTTGTAAGAATATGTACGCGCTTGAGGCACTACGTGGCATTGCCATATGATGTTGCAGTCAGTTTGCAGAGGACCAAGTTAACTATACAATTGGCCTAAACTTGCTGTGTCTTTGATGTAAGCTGCACAACGCTGACGCCTTTGCCAATGTCATCCAGTCTTTGACTGATTCAACTGAGTCAATGCTCAAGAATGAGTAAAATTAGCTTTCTTTACTTCATTGCTGTGATGGTCAAGCAGGGCCTGGATAGCTCAGACGGTAGAGCATCAGACTTTTAATCTGAGGGTCCAGGGTTCAAGTCCCTGTTCAGGCGCTCTGTTGATGCTTGTAAGAATATATATGCGCTTGAGGCGCTACGTGGCATTGCCAAATGATGTTGCAGTCAGTTTGCAGAGGACCAAGTTAACTATACAATTGGCCTAAACTTGCTGTGTCTTTGATGTAAGCTGCACAGCGCTAACGCCTTTGCCAATGTCATCCAGTCTTTGACTGATTGAATTGAAAAGTAAAAGCAGACATGCTTCGAGCGTATTCTTGTCTGGAGAATGCGGGCATCGGTCCCGCCACCTCTCGCATGCAAAGCGAGCGCTCTACCATCTGAGCTAATTCCCCTTACGGCTGAAAATTCCACAAGGGAAATGTTAAGTGGAATCTTCCCTTTGACCAAGTGTTTTGTTATGAAAATGAAAAGCACTTTGGCTAATGCCCATCAGTAAAGAGAGACCAGTTATTATCCGGGTAAACAACTAATTGGAGAATACGGGTATCGATCCCGTCACCTCTCGCATGCTAAGCGAGCACTCTACCATCTGAGCTAATTCCCCTTTAGCAGAATGGTTCCACAAGCGAATTCGATAACGAGGATTGGCCCTAGAATTTGCCAAAAATATACGAGTGTACCAATGCCATAGGTGCTTGACATAAACTATATAATTAGAGGTAACGATTCTAAGAAGTACGTTTTCTGTACTGTACAATACAAGGCTTCAAGAAAAAATGCCATGATGTCATCGGCTGTCAAATTATCTTTGTTTACTTCATTGCTGTGATGGTCAAGCAGGGCCTGGATAGCTCAGACGGTAGAGCATCAGACTTTTAATCTGAGGGTCCAGGGTTCAAGTCCCTGTTCAGGCGCTCTGTTCATGATTGTAAGAATATGTACGCGCTTGAGGCGCTACGTGGCGTTGCAGTCAGTTTGCAGAGGACCAAGTTAACTATACAATTGGCCTAAACTTGCTGTGTCTTTGATGTAAGCTGCACAACGCTGACGCCTTTGCCAATGTCATCCAGTCTTTGACTGATTCAACTGATTCAATGCTCAAGAATGAGTAAAATTAGCTTTCTTTACTTCATTGCTGTGATGGTCAAGCAGGGCCTGGATAGCTCAGACGGTAGAGCATCAGACTTTTAATCTGAGGGTCCAGGGTTCAAGTCCCTGTTCAGGCGCTCTGTTGATGCTTGTAAGAATATATATGCGCTTAAGGCGCTACGTGGCATTGCCAAATGATGTTGCAGTCAGTTTGCAGAGGACCAAGTTAACTATACAATTGGCCTAAACTTGCTGTGTCTTTGATGTAAGCTGCACAGCGCTAACGCCTTTGCCAATGTCATCCAGTCTTTGACTGATTGAATTGAAAAGTAAAAGCAGACATGCTTCGAGCGTATTCTTGTCTGGAGAATGCGGGCATCGGTCCCGCCACCTCTCGCATGCAAAGCGAGCGCTCTACCATCTGAGCTAATTCCCCTTACGGCTGAAAATTCCACAAGGGAAATGTTAAGTGGAATCTTCCCTTTGACCAAGTGTTTTGTTATGAAAATGAAAAGCACTTTGGCTAATGCCCATCAGTAAAGAAAGACCAGTTATTATCCGCGTAAACAACTAATTGGAGAATACGGGTATCGATCCCGTCACCTCTCGCATGCTAAGCGAGCACTCTACCATCTGAGCTAATTCCCCTTTAGCAGAATGGTTCCACAAGCGAATTCGATATCGAGGATTGGCCCTAGAATTTGCCAAAAATACACGAGTGTACCAATGCCATAGGTGCTTGACTCAAACTATATAATCAGAGGGAACGATTCTAAGAAGTACGTTTTCTGTACTTTACGATACAAGGCTTCAAGAAAAAATGCCATGATGTCATCGGCTGTCAAATTATCTTTCTTTACTTCATTGCTGTGATGGTCGAGCAGGGCCTGGATAGCTCAGACGGTAGAGCATCAGACTTTTAATCTGAGGGTCCAGGGTTCAAGTCCCTGTTCAGGCGCTCTGTTCATGCTTGTAAGAATATGTACGCGCTTGAGGCGCTACGTGGCATTGCCATATGATGTTGCAGTCAGTTTGCAGAGGACCAAATTAACTATACAATTGGCCTAAACTTGCTGTGTCTTTGATGTAAGCTGCATAGCGCTGATGCCTTTGCCAATGTCATCCAGTCTTTGACTGATTGAACTGAAAAGTAAAAGCAGACATTCTTCGAGCGTATTCTTGTCTGGAGAATGCGGGCATCGGTCCCGCCACCTCTCGCATGCAAAGCGAGCGCTCTACCATCTGAGCTAATTCCCCTTACGGCTGAAAATTCCACAAGGGAAATGTTAAGTGGAATCTTCCCTTTGACCAAGTGTTTTGATATGAAAATGAAAAGCACTTTGGCTAATGCCGATCAGTAAAGAGAGACCAGTTATTATCCGGGTAAACAACTAATTGGAGAATACGGGTATCGATCCCGTCACCTCTCGCATGCTAAGCGAGCACTCTACCATCTGAGCTAATTCCCCTTTAGCAGAATGGTTCCACAAGCGAATTCGATAACGAGGATTGGCCCTAGAATTTGCCAAAAATATACGAGTGTACCAATGCCATAGGTGCTTGACATAAACTATATAATCAGAGGTAACGATTCTAAGAAGTACGTTTTCTGTACTGTACGATACAAGGCTTCAAGAAAAAATGCCATGATGTCATCGGCTGTCAAATTATCTTTCTTTACTTCATTGCTGTGATGCTCAAGCAGGGCCTGGATAGCTCAGACGGTAGAGCATCAGACTTTTAATCTGAGGGTCCAGGGTTCAAGTCCCTGTTCAGGCGCTCTGTTCATGCTTGTAAGAATATGTACGCGCTACGTGGCATTGCCTTATGATGTTGTAGTCAGTTTGCAGAGGACCAAGTTAACTATACAATTGGCCTAAACTTGCTGTGTCTTTGATGTAAGCTGCACAGCGCTGACGCCTTTGCCAATGTCATCCAGTCTTTGACTGATTGAACTGAAAAGTAAAAGCAGACATTCTTCGAGCGTATTCTTGTCTGGAGAATGCGGGCATTGGTCCCGCCACCTCTCGCATGCAAAGCGAGCGCTCTACCATCTGAGCTAATTCCCCTTACGGCTAAAAAATTCCACAAGGGAAATGTTAAGTGGAATCTTCCCTTTGACCAAGTGTTTTGATATGAAAATGAAAAGCACTTTGGCTAATGCCCATCAGTAAAAAGAGACCAGTTATTATCCGGGTAAACAACTAATTGGAGAATACGGGTATCGATCCCGTCACCTCTCGCATGCTAAGCGAGCACTCTACCATCTGAGCTAATTCCCCTTTAGCAGAATGGTTCCACAAGCGAATTCGATAACGAAGATTGGCCCTAGAATTTGCCAAAAATATACGAGTGTACCAATGCCATAGGTGCTTGACATAAACTATATAATCAGAGGTAACGATTCTAAGAAGTACGTTTTCTGTACTGTACGATACAAGGCTTCAAGAAAAAATGCCATGATGTCATCGGCTGTCAAATTATCTTTCTTTACTTCATTGCTGTGATGGTCAAGCAGGGCCTGGATAGCTCAGACGGTAGAGCATCAGACTTTTAATCTGAGGGTCCAGGGTTCAAGTCCCTGTTCAGGCGCTCTGTTCATGCTTGTAAGAATATGTACGCGCTTGAGGCACTACGTGGCATTGCCATATGATGTTGCAGTCAGTTTGCAGAGGACCAAGTTAACTATACAATTGGCCTAAACTTGCTGTGTCTTTGATGTAAGCTGCACAACGCTGACGCCTTTGCCAATGTCATCCAGTCTTTGACTGATTCAACTGAGTCAATGCTCAAGAATGAGTAAAATTAGCTTTCTTTACTTCATTGCTGTGATGGTCAAGCAGGGCCTGGATAGCTCAGACGGTAGAGCATCAGACTTTTAATCTGAGGGTCCAGGGTTCAAGTCCCTGTTCAGGCGCTCTGTTGATGCTTGTAAGAATATATATGCGCTTGAGGCGCTACGTGGCATTGCCAAATGATGTTGCAGTCAGTTTGCAGAGGACCAAGTTAACTATACAATTGGCCTAAACTTGCTGTGTCTTTGATGTAAGCTGCACAGCGCTAACGCCTTTGCCAATGTCATCCAGTCTTTGACTGATTGAATTGAAAAGTAAAAGCAGACATGCTTCGAGCGTATTCTTGTCTGGAGAATGCGGGCATCGGTCCCGCCACCTCTCGCATGCAAAGCGAGCGCTCTACCATCTGAGCTAATTCCCCTTACGGCTGAAAATTCCACAAGGGAAATGTTAAGTGGAATCTTCCCTTTGACCAAGTGTTTTGTTATGAAAATGAAAAGCACTTTGGCTAATGCCCATCAGTAAAGAGAGACCAGTTATTATCCGGGTAAACAACTAATTGGAGAATACGGGTATCGATCCCGTCACCTCTCGCATGCTAAGCGAGCACTCTACCATCTGAGCTAATTCCCCTTTAGCAGAATGGTTCCACAAGCGAATTCGATAACGAGGATTGGCCCTAGAATTTGCCAAAAATATACAAGTGTACCAATGCCATAGGTGCTTGACATAAACTATATAATCAGAGGTAACGATTCTAAGAAGTACGTTTTCTGTACTGTACGATACAAGGCTTCAAGAAAAAATGCCATGATGTCATCGGCTGTCAAATTATCTTTCTTTACTTCATTGCTGTGATGGTCAAGCAGGGCCTGGATAGCTCAGACGGTAGAGCATCAGACTTGAGGTGCTACTTGGCATTGCCAAATGATGTTGCAGTCAGTTTGCAGAGGAGCATGTTAGCGCCTAATTAACTATACAATTGGCCTAAACTTTCTGTCTCTTTGATGTAAGCTGCACATCGCTGACGCCTTTGCGAATGTCATCCAGTCTTTGACTGATTGAACTGAAAAGTAAACACAGACATGCTTCGAGCGTATTCTTTTCTGGAGAATGCGGGCATCGGTCCCGCCACCTCTCGCATGCAAAGCGAGCGCTCTACCATCTGAGCTAATTCCCCTTACGGCTGAAAATTCCACAAGGGAAATTTTAAGTGGAATCTTCCCTTTGACCAAGTGTTTTGATATAAAAATGAAAAGCACTTTGGCTAATGCCCATCAGTAAAGAGAGACCAGTTATTATCCGACTAAACAACTAATTGGAGAATACGGGTATCGATCCCGTCACCTCTCGCATGCTAAGTGAGCACTCTACCATCTGAGCTCATTCCTCTTTAGCAAAACGTCCACAAGCGAATTCGATGTCGAGGATTGGCCCTAGAATTGACTCAAACTATATAATCAGAGGGAACGATTCTAAGAAGTACGTTTTCTTTACTGTACGATACAAGGGTTAAAAAAAAAAGGCCATGATGTCATCGGCTGTCAAATTTGCTTTCTTTACTTCATTGCTGTGATGGTCAAGCAGGGCCTGGATAGCTCAGACGGTAGAGCATCAGACTTTTAATCTGAGGGTCCAGGGTTCAAGTCCCTGTTCAGGCGCTCTGTTCATGCTTGTAAGAATATGTACGCGCTACGTGGCATTGCCAAATGATGTTGCAGTCAGTTTGCAGAGGAGCAAGTTAACTATACAATTGACCTAAACTTGCTGTGTCTTTGATGTAAGCTGCACAGCGCTGACGCCTTTGCGAGTGTCATCCAGTCTTTGACTGAGTCAATGCTCAAGACTGAGTAAAATTTGCTTTCTTTATTTCATTGCTGTGATGGTCAAGCAGGGCCTGGATAGCTCAGACGGTAGAGCATCAGACTTTTAATCTGAGGGTCCAGGGTTCAAGTCCCTGTTCAGGCGCTCTGTTCATGCTTGTAAGAATATGTATGCGCTTGAGGTGCTACGTGGCATTGCCAAATGATGTTGCAGTCAGTTTGCAGAGGAGCAAGTTAACTATACAATTGGCCTAAACTTGCTGTGTCTTTGATGTAAGCTGCACAGCGCTGACGCCTTTGCGAATGTCATCCAGTCTTTGACTGAGTCAATGCTCAAGACTGAGTAAAATTTGCTTTCATTGCTGTGATGGTCAAGCAGGGCATGGATAGCTCAGACGGTAGAGCATCAGACTTTTAATCTGAGGGTCCAGGGTTCAAGTCCCTGTTCAGGCTCTCTGTTCATGCTTGTAAGAATATGTATGTGCTTGAGGCGCTACGTGGCATTGCCAAATGATGTTGCAGTCAGTTTGCAGAGGAGCAAGTTAACTATATAATTGGCCTAAACTTGCTGTGTCTTTGATGTAAGCTGCACAGCGCTGACGCCTTTGCGAATGTCATCCAGTCTTTGACTGATTCAACTGAGTCAAGACTGAGTAAAATTTGCTTTCTTTACTTCATTGCTGTGATGGTCAACCCGGGCCTGGATAGCTCAGACGGTAGAGCATCAGACTTTTAATCTGAGGGTCCAGGGGCCTGTTCCTCAAAAGGTGAATTAAAAAAGCCTGGCCTTAAGCCAAATCCAGGCTTGACAAAGTCGGGTCCGAAAAGCCTCGTTTATTCCGTTCCTCAGACGCCAAGCCAGGCTGAAAAGGAGCAACTTTGTCGAGCTAGGCTATGTCAAGACAGGCTGTGTCCAGCCAGGATAATGAAGCCAGGTTGAATGGGCGGCGACTCGCCGGCGACGTATTTCTATAAAAGACCATGAACTCGAGCGCAGATTCCTTGAACTTGACCAATCACGGAGTCCAAAACCAGAGCAGCGTTCTTCTCTGTGGCTGAATAGCAGCACTGCAGCAGCTCATGAAATCATACAAGGAAGTAAAATGTATTTAAGCAAGAAAGGAAACGCGACCGCAATAAATAGATCCAGGGAGAAAGCATGGCAAAGTATTGCAAGCACACAGTGTGTGCGTGTGTGTGTGTGTGTGTGTGTGTGTGTGTGTGTGTGTGTGTGTGTGTGTGTGTGTGTTTGAGACGGACGGGCAACGGGACGAACGGGAACGGGAACGGGACGGGACGGGGGACGGGGGGGGGGTTGACCGCGTCAGGGGGCCGTGACGGGATGAGCGGGGGGGACGGGACGGGACGAGACACGCAATAAATAACCACACATTTGCAAGACCACTTTGGTAGAGGTTTGGGTTGTGTAGTTACCTTGCCATCATGATGTAACTCCAAAGGTGGACAAGAAATACAAAATAATTTCTCCATTGACTAGAAATTGATAATTTAAAATATGCTCCTCATTGACTTACAAAGAGGCTCCTTTAAACCCATAACTAATAATTTATATATATATATATATATATATATATATATATATATATATATATATATATATATATATATATAAATGATTAGTTACGGGTATATGTGTGTGTATGTATGTGTCAGACATTTTTTATAATATTTAAAAAAAAAGAAGTAATATATTATCAAACATCTAACAACAAGATGAACTATAGTGTTAACTATAACAGAGTGACAATTACATATCACATGAGTCATTGTGAAACAATTATGATTATGATTCATGGTCACACACTATTTCAGTAATTAATTTGATTATATCTTATTGTATTTATTTCATTTTATTTGAATGCTGGGTCATTAAAATGAGTCCATATACAAACACATGTTTTGAATTAACTGTGGAAAAACTTGAAGAACAAGGCACTAGATTAAGTAAGCTTGGCTGTTAGCCTGCTCCTGACCAGGCTAACTTCACAGCTAAATTGCCATGGTACAGTAACTAAGCTAGGCTTGCTTCAATTCTCTTTTGAGGAATCGGATAAGGCTAAACTTAGCCAGGGTGAACTGGCTAAACTAATCTTCAAGATAATTCACCTTTTGAGGAACCGACTCAGCTCTAATCCTGGCTAAATTAAGCCAGGATAGGTGGAAAAGCCAGGCTTTAGCTCTAATTCACCTTTTGAGGAACAGGCCCCAGGGTTCAAGTCCCTGTTCAGGTGCTCTGTTCATGCTTGTAAGAATATATATGCGCTTGAGGCGCTACGTGGCATTGCCAAATGATGTTGCAGTCAGTTTGCAGAGGAGCATGTTAGCGCCTGCTTAACTATACAATTGGCCTAAACTTGCTGTGTCTTTGATGTAAGCTGCACATCGCTGACGCCTTTGCGAATGTCATCCAGTCTTTGACTGATTGAACTGAAAAGTAAACGCAGACATGCTTCGAGCGTATTCTTGTATGGAGAATGCGGGCATCGGTCCCGCCACCTCTCGCATGCAAAGCGAGCGCTCTACCATCTGAGCTAATTCCCCTTACGGCTGAAATTTCCACAAGGGAAATGTTAAGTGGAATCTTCCCTTTGACCAAGTGTTTTGATATGAAAATGAAAAGCACTTTGGCTAATGCCCATCAGTAAAGAGAGACCAGTTATTATCCGGGTAAACAACTAATTGGAGAATACTCGATCCCGTCACCTCTCGCATGCTAAGCGAGCACTCTACCATCTGAGCTAATTCCTCTTTAGCAAAACGTCCACAAGCGAATTCGATGTCGAGGATTGGCCCTAGAATTGACTCAAACTATATAATCAGAGGGAACGATTCTAAGAAGTACGTTTTCTTTACTGTACGATACAAGGGTTAAAAAAAAGGCCATGATGTCATCGGCTGTCAAATTTGCTTTCTTTACTTCATTGCTGTGATTGTCAAGCAGGGCCTGGATAGCTCAGACGGTAGAGCATCAGACTTTTAATCTGAGGGTCCAGGGTTCAAGTCCCTGTTCAGGCGCTCTGTTCATGCTTGTAAGAATATGTATGCGCTTGAGCTGCTATGTGGCATTGCCAAATGATGTTGCAGTCAGTTTGCAGAGGAGCAAGTTAACTATACAATTGGCCTCAACTTGCTGTGTCTTTGATGTAAGCTGCACAGCGCTGACGCCTTTGCGAATGTCATCCAGTCTTTGACTGATTGAACTGAAAAGTAAACGCAGACATGCTTCGAGCGTATTCTTGTCTGGAGAATGCGGGCATCGGTCCCGCCACCTCTCGCATGCAAAGCGAGCGCTCTACCATCTGAGCTAATTCCCCTTACGGCTGAAAATTCCACAAGGGAAATGTTAAGTGGAATCTTCCCTTTGACCAAGTGTTTTGATATGAAAATTAAAAGCACTTTGGCTAATGCCCATCAGTAATGGGAGACCAGTTATTCTCCGGGTAAACAACTAATTGGAGAATACGGGTATCGATCCCGTCACCTCTCGCATGCTAAGCGAGCACTCTACCATCTGAGCTAATTCCCCTTTAGCAAAACGGTTCCACAAGCGAATTCGATGTCGAGGATTGGCCCTAGAATTTGCCAAAAATACACAAAAATACACGAGTGTTGCCATAGGTGCTTGACTCAAACTATATAATCAGATGGAACGATTCTAAGAAGTGCGTTTTCTGTACTGTACGATACAAGGCTTCAAGAAAAAAGGCCATGATGTCATCGGCTGTCAAATTTGCTTTCTTTACTTCATTGCTGTGATGGTCAAGCAGGGCCTGGATAGCTCAGACGGTAGAGCATCAGACTTTTAATCTGAGGGTGCAGGGTTCAAGTCCCTGTTCAGGCGCTCTGTTCATGCTTGTAAGAATATGTATGCCCTACGTGGCATTGCCAAATGATGTTGCAGTCAGTTTGCAGAGGAGCAAGTTAACTATACAATTGGCCTAAACTTGCTGTGTCTTTGATGTAAGCTGCACAGCGCTGACGCCTTTGCGAATGTCATCCAGTCTTTGACTGATTCACCTGAGTCAATGCTCAAGACTGAGTAAAATGTGCCTTCTTTACTTCATTGCTGTGATGGTCAAGCAGGGCCTGGATAGCTCAGACTGTAGAGCATCAGACTTTTAATCTGAGGGTCCAGGGTTCAAGTCCCTGTTCAGGCCCTCTGTTCATGCTTGTAAGAATATATATGCGCTTGAGGTGCTACGTGGCATTGCCAAATGATGTTGCAGTCAGTTTGCAGAGGAGCATGTTAGCGCCTAATTAACTATACAATTGGCCTAAACTATCTGTGTCTTTGATGTAAGCTGCACATCGCTGACGCCTTTGCGAATGTCATCCAGTCTTTGACTGATTGAACTGAAAAGTAAACTTAGACATGCTTCGAGCGTATTCTTGTCTGGAGAATGCGGGCATCGGTTCCGCCACCTCTCGCATGCAAAGCGAGCGCTCTACCATCTGAGCTAATTCCCTTTACGGCTGAAAATTCCACAAGGGAAATGTTAAGTGGAATCTTCCCTTTGACCAAGTGTTTTGATATGAAAATGAAAACTACTTTGGCTAATGCCCATCAGTAAAGAGAGACCAGTTATTATCCGGGTAAACAACTAATTGGAGAATACGGGTATCGATCCCGTCACCTCTCGCATGCTAAGCGAGCACTCTACCATCTGAGCTAATTCCCCTTTAGCAAAACGGTCCACAAGCGAATTCGATGTCGAGGATTGGCCCTAGAATTTGCCAAAAATACACAAGTCTATTTTTGCCATAGGTGCTTGACTCAAACTATATAATCAGAGGGAACGATTCTAAGAAGTACGTTTTCTGTATTGTACGATATAAGGCTTCAAGAAAAAAGGCCATGATGTCATCGGCTGTCAAATTTGCTTTCTTTACTTCATTGCTGTGATGGTCAAGCAGGGCCTGGATAGCTCAGACGGTAGAGCATCAGACTTTTAATCTGAGGGTCCAGGGTTCAGGTCCCTGTTAAGGCGCTCTGTTCATGCTTGTAAGAATATGTATGCGCTACGTGGCATTGCCAAATGATGTTGCAGTCAGTTTGCAGAGGAGCAAGTTAACTATACAATTGACCTAAACTTGCTGTGTCTTTGATGTAAGCTGCACAGCGCTGACGCCTTTGCGAATGTCATCCAGTCTTTGACTGAGTCAATGCTCAAGACTGAGTAAAATTTGCTTTCTTTATTTCATTGCTGTGATGGTCAAGCAGGGCCTGGATAGCTCAGACGGTAGAGCATCAGACTTTTAATCTGAGGGTCCAGGGTTCAAGTCCCTGTTCAGGCGCTCTGTTCATGCTTGTAAGAATATATATGCGCTTGAGGTGCTACGTGGCATTGCCAAATGATGTTGCAGTCAGTTTGCAGAGGAGCGTGTTAGTGCCTAATTAACTATACAATTGGCCTAAACTTTCTGTCTCTTTGATGTAAGCTGCACATCGCTGACGCCTTTGCGAATGTCATCCAGTCTTTGACTGATTGAACTGAAAAGTAAACACAGACATGCTTCGAGCGTATTCTTGTCTGGAGAATGCGGGCATCGGTCCCGCCACCTCTCGCATGCAAAGCGAGCGCTCTACCATCTGAGCTAATTCCCCTTACGGCTGAAAATTCCACAAGGGAAATTTTAAGTGGAATCTTCCCTTTGACCAAGTGTTTTGATATAAAAATGAAAAGTACTTTGGCTAATGCCCATCAGTAAAGAGAGACCAGTTATTATCCGGCTAAACAACTAATTGGAGAATACGGGTATCGATCCCGTCACCTCTCGCATGCTAAGCGAGCACTCTACCATCTGAGCTAATTCCTCTTTAGCAAAACGTCCACAAGCGAATTCGATGTCGAGGATTGGCCCTAGAATTGACTCAAACTATATAATCAGAGGGAACGATTCTAAGAAGTACGTTTTCTTTACTGTACGATACAAGGGTTAAAAAAAAAAGGCCATGATGTCATCGGCTGTCAAATTTGCTTTCTTTACTTCATTGCTGTGATGGTCAAGCAGGGCCTGGATAGCTCAGACGGTAGAGCATCAGACTTTTAATCTGAGGGTCCAGGGTTCAAGTCCCTGTTCAGGCGCTCTGTTCATGCTTGTAAGAATATGTATGCGCTTGAGGCGCTACGTGGCATTGCCAAATGATGTTGCAGTCAGTTTGCAGAGGAGCAAGTTAACTATACAATTGGCCTAAACTTGCTGTGTCTTTGATGTAAGCTGCACAGCGCTGACGCCTTTGCGAATTTCATCCAGTCTTTGACTGAGTCAATGCTCAAGACTGAGTAAAATTTGCTTTCTTTACTTCATTGCTGTGATGGTCAAGCAGGGCATGGATAGCTCAGACGGTAGAGCATCAGACTTTTAATCTGAGGGTCCAGGGTTCAAGTCCCTGTTCAGGCTCTCTGTTCATGCTTGTAAGAATATGTATGTGCTTGAGGCGCTACGTGGCATTGCCAAATGATGTTGCAGTCAGTTTGCAGAGGAGCAAGTTAACTATATAATTGGCCTAAACTTGCTGTGTCTTTGATGTAAGCTGCACAGCGCTGACGCCTTTGCGAATGTCATCCAGTCTTTGACTGATTCAACTGAGTCAAGACTGAGTAAAATTTGCTTTCTTTACTTCATTGCTGTGATGGTCAACCCGGGCCTGGATAGCTCAGACGGTAGAGCATCAGACTTTTAATCTGAGGGTCCAGGGGCCTGTTCCTCAAAAGGTGAATTAAAAAAGCCTGGCCTTAAGCCAAATCCAGGCTTGACAAAGTCGGGTCCGAAAAGCCTCGTTTATTCCGTTCCTCAGACGCCAAGCCAGGCTGAAAAGGAGCAACTTTGTCGAGCTAGGCTATGTCAAGACAGGCTGTGTCCAGCCAGGATAATGAAGCCATGTTGAATGGGCGGCGACTCGCCGGCGACGTATTTCTATAAAAGACCATGAACTCGAGCGCAGATTCCTTGAACTTGACCAATCACGGAGTCCAAAACCAGAGCAGCGTTCTTCTCTGTGGCTGAATAGCAGCACTGCAGCAGCTCATGAAATCATACAAGGAAGTAAAATGTATTTAAGCAAGAAAGGAAACGCGACCGCAATAAATAGATCCAGGGAGAAAGCATGGCAAAGTATTGCAAGCACACACAGTGTGTGCGTGTGTGTGTGTGTGTGTGTGTGTGTGTGTGTGTGTGTGTGTGTGTGTGTGTGTTTGAGACGGACGGGCAACGGGACGAACGGGAACGGGAACGGGACGGGACGGGACGGGACGGGGGACGGGTGGGGGTTGACCGCGTCAGGGGGCCGTGACGGGATGAGCGGGGGGGACTGGACGGGACGAGACACGCAATAAATAACCACACATTTGCAAGACCACTTTGGTAGAGGTTTGGGTTGTGTAGTTACCTTGCCATCATGATGTAACTCCAAAGGTGGACAAGAAATAAAAATTAATTTCTCCATTGACTAGAAATTGATAATTTAAAATATGCTCCTCATTGACTTACAAAGAGGCTCCTTTAAACCCATAACTAATAATTTATATATATATATATATATATATATATATATATATATATATATATATATATATATATAAATGATTAGTTACGGGTATATGTGTGTGTATGTA
Source organism: Gymnoscopelus braueri (assembly GCF_963280865.1). Taxonomy (NCBI): domain Eukaryota; kingdom Metazoa; phylum Chordata; class Actinopteri; order Myctophiformes; family Myctophidae; genus Gymnoscopelus; species Gymnoscopelus braueri. The sequence continues at coordinate 44,645,600 of NC_137609.1, read as the reverse complement.
TGTGTCAGACATTTTTTATAATATTTAAAAAAAAAGAAGTAATATATTATCAAACATCTAACAACAAGATGAACTGTAGTGTTAACTATAACAGAGTGACAATTACATATCACATGAGTCATTGTGAAACAATTATGATTATGATTCATGGTCACACACTATTTCAGTAATTAATTTGATTATATCTTATTGTATTTATTTCATTTTATTTGAATGCTGGGTCATTAAAATGAGTCCATATACAAACACATGTTTTGAATTAACTGTGGAAAAACTTGAAGAACAAGGCACTAGATTAAGTAAGCTTGGCTGTTAGCCTGCTCCTGACCAGGCTAACTTCACAGCTAAATTGCCATGGTAACTAAGCTAGGCTTGCTTCAATTCTCTTTTGAGGAATCGGATAAGGCTAAACTTAGCCAGGGTGAACTGGCTAAACTAATCTTCAAGATAATTCACCTTTTGAGGAACCGACTCAGCTCTAATCCTGGCTAAATTAAGCCAGGATAGGTGGAAAAGCCAGGCTTTAGCTCTAATTCACCTTTTGAGGAACAGGCCCCAGGGTTCAAGTCCCTGTTCAGGTGCTCTGTTCATGCTTGTAAGAATATATATGCGCTTGAGGCGCTACGTGGCATTGCCAAATGATGTTGCAGTCAGTTTGCAGAGGAGCATGTTAGCGCCTGCTTAACTATACAATTGGCCTAAACTTGCTGTGTCTTTGATGTAAGCTGCACATCGCTGACGCCTTTGCGAATGTCATCCAGTCTTTGACTGATTGAACTGAAAAGTAAACGCAGACATGCTTCGAGCGTATTCTTGTCTGGAGAATGCGGGCATCGGTCCCGCCACCTCTCGCATGCAAAGCGAGCGCTCTACCATCTGAGCTAATTCCCCTTACGGCTGAAATTTCCACAAGGGAAATGTTAAGTGGAATCTTCCCTTTGACCAAGTGTTTTGATATGAAAATGAAAAGCACTTTGGCTAATGCCCATCAGTAAAGAGAGACCAGTTATTATCCGGGTAAACAACTAATTGGAGAATACGGGTATCGATCCCGTCACCTCTCGCATGCTAAGCGAGCACTCTACCATCTGAGCTAATTCCCCTTTAGCAGAACGGTTCCACAAGCGAATTCGATGTCGAGGATTGGCCCTAGAATTTGCCAAAAATACACGAGTGTATTTTTGCCATAGGTGCTTGACTCAAACTGTATAATCAGAGGTAACGATTCTAAGAAGTACGTTTTCTGTACTGTACGATACAAGGCTTCAAGAAAAAAGGCCATGATGTCATCGGCTGTCAAATTTGCTTTCTTTACTTCATTGCTGTGATGGTCAAGCAGGGCCTGGATAGCTCAGACGGTAGAGCATCAGACTTTTAATCTGAGGGTCCAGGGTTCAAGTCCCTGTTCAGGCGCTCTGTTCATGCTTGTAAGAATATGTATGCGCTTGAGGCGCTATGTGGCGTTGCCAAATGATGTTGCAGAGGAGCATGTTATTGCTGCTTAACTATACAATTGGCCTAAACTTTCTGTGTCTTTGATGTAAACTGCACAGCGCTGACGCCTTTGCGAATGTCAGCCAGTCTTTGACTGATTGAACTGAAAAGTAAAAGCAGACATGCTTCGAGCGTATTCTTGTCTGGAGAATGCGGGCATCGGTCCCACCACCTCGCATGCAAAGCGGGCGCTCTACCATCTGAGCTAATTCCCCTTACGGCTGAAGATTCCACAAGGGAAATGTTAAGTGGAATCTTTCTTTTGACCAAGTGTTTTGATATGAAAATGAAAAGCACTTTCGCTATTCTGATCCAGCGCCTCTACATGCAGTTAATGCCCATCAGTAAAGAGAGAGCAGTAGTTGTGGTATAGACTATAGCCATAGAACAATTTACAGTTGAGTTATGTCCCTATTGTTGGTGTGGAGGGACGGCCCTCTACACTTATTTACATTTCACTCACATTTGTCATTGTGTAAAATGATCTAAAACACAGTTTGAGCACTTGTTAGTGTCAGGTACTTCTTGTCAAAGCGGGGATCGGACTGGCGACCTTGGGATCCATACTTCCCCTTCTTAGCAATGCTACTTTTAACATTTCAGTGCTTTTTGAAAATATTCGGATACATAATCGTTTGCAGCAGGATTTTACATGAAGCTGAGTTAGAATTGCATCCATTCCCTTCCTTTTTCTCAAGATTTCTCTCCTTTTCCCCTTCTTTCTTCTCTTTTTCTTCTACCTCTTTTTTCCTTCTCTGCCCCCACCCAATAACCTTATGTTCCCCAGCTTTAGCTCAGCTGGTAAAGCGGAGGGCTGTTAAAATAATTACATCCTTATGTTGCTGGTTCAATTCCGGCTCGAATGAAGACATGTTTTTTACATGATATTGTGAGAGAAAGATGACCTATGAAATATAGGCCTATATATATATGAACAAGGTAGTTTATTGATGCAGGCCTTGAATATTCAACATTTCTGTCATCATGTGGTGCTTGTAATGTTTCTTTCTAGCAATGAAGAAACTTTAGTTCTATGAATATAATTTATTTAAGACTGGTAGTAGCAGCTCAGCAACAGCATACAACATTATCTCTCAGTCCTTACTAGATTGCGTTTGTTTGTTTGTTTGTTTGTTTGGGTGTGGCTTGTGTAGACTAGTAAATGGTGCCATCTAGTGGTCGTTATAAATCCTCACATATCATTACAGTGCTCAGTAAGAAAAATATAGAACATTATGTAGTATGCATACTATGATCTCTAGTATGAATACTATGTGATGCTGACCATTGCCATCATGTCAGCATCATGATACTGTGGAGTATGCAGTGAATACTACATTCATAGCCCTATATTGCACGCTGCCTTACCCCTTATGGCTTATGCCATTTTTTATTATTTTGAAAAACATTGTAGATTAGTTCAAATAGACGATCTATCACTATTTTCAAATGTTTCTCAAAATAGTAAATAATGACAAAAAAATTTGCGTAGGTTAGATAGGGTCCTCACGGTGTTGATGTTGTTTGGATAAAAGAAAATCATCATAAACTTGAAAAAATTGAAATGTTTATTCACTTTATATGAAAGTAAAGGAAGAATCAGAATCAGAGGAAAGTACATGAGCAAAAGAAATATTACAAATAACACATAGTACTGAGGAAATTCTTCCAATAACCGTCCCATTTGTTTCATGCATTGTAGTGTCCACATACCTTGCCTGCCCCAATTTTGCCTTATTAAGCATTATGCAAATAAGTCGATCAACATACATTTGTAGACGCACAAAAGTCAGCAAAAAAGGGGCATCAAGGGGCAAATTAAAATAGTTTTTTTTGTAGTTTGTGGAGGTTGATACAAAATTATAGCAACTGGGGGGCAGAAAATTAATCTTTGAGCAGTAACACCCAGCCTTGTCAATAACCCACTGAAGACATCGTTATTTTTAAAAATTCTATAAATATTAAATTTGAAAATAAAATTGTCTAAAATGCATAAACCAATGTGGAGGGTGAAAAACAAAGTATCGTCTCTGTCGGGTGGAAACCTCGTATGTCCAAAACTGTTACTTTTCAGGATTCAAATTAAAAAATAGCAAAAGTAGCTGATCTACAAGCTCGAAAAAACGCAAAAAGTTAGAATATGGAGATAAGAGGTTTCTGCCTGATAGCAACGATATAAAATGGGTGTCCAATACATTCTTCCAAATGCTTAATGCATTTCTGCAGTGGTGGACAAAGTACTCAACCACAGTACTTAAGTCAAAGTATACTGCACTCCTGATCCAATATTATTCAATTACAAGCGAAAGTTGCTCTGTCAAATTTGTACTTGCGTTTAAGTACTGGTGTGCTTGCTTTTACAAATACGTATGTATTAAAAAGAACATGCTTTTAAAAATACTTAAAAAGTACACATTACAAAGTAACGTTTCTTTTTATTATCATATCATTATATATTATGTATTGAAATTTACATATTTCCCCCTCAAAATTGACAGATTTCAATTTCCAACTTTAAAAAAATACTGCTAATAGTGACAATAGCCAATTTACAGGCTCACAACGTGTCGGATCGTGATGCGTTGTGAGCTCACAGATCAGCTATTTGCAATACATTTGAAACAGGGCTTAAGTGGTCAATTAATAAAGTACTTTTTCCCGTCCTAGAAATGTAGTGGAGTCAAAAGTACAATATTTGTCTTTGACTGGAGTGATATTGAAAAATTCCAATACTCAAGCAAAGTACAGACACTTACATTTTGCTCAAGTACTGTATTAAGTAAATCGTCTCTGTCGGGTGGAAACCTCGTATGTCCAAAACGGTTGCTGATCAAGATTCAAATTCAAAAGTAGTGCCGCGTTTCTAGCTGATGGATCTGCTACTTTTGTGTGACGCTGTAGTATTATTTACGAAACACAAAAAGTTAGAATATGGAGATAAGAGGTTGTACTTACTGTCCACCACTGCATTTCTGAACAACGCACAAAGTGCGTTTATGAACAAGTCTCTTGGGAGACAAAACGTGTTTTCTCCAGTAAGCATTTTCCATTAAAACTTTCTTCCTGTACCTTCTTTTTTCCCCCATAATACCATCATCACAACACAATAAGACATAGTGGATGGGCCGACACAACAATTATGATTGGAACCACACATTACTGTACAATTACAACTATTTTTGCTATAATGACCACGCTTGAGACCAGTCAAGCCTTAATGTAAAATATTATTTTTTTTATACATTGGTCATATTTCGCTGTCATCAGAGCACCAAAATTCGGTTTGTAAAAAGCAGACTGTACACTTACAATACTGTAAATCATTGCACAAATCACCATGGATCTCCCATGTCTTACACCAAGGTTAGATGTCTGCTAGAGTAGGCATGCAAATGTGCAAATCAAGGTAATTGTGATTCGATTAGCAGTGTGAGAGCTTTGTGAAGGTCAAATATGTTGACAGCAAATGTTTCTTTACAATCCCTCCTTTTTTGTGTTAGTGTTTTTCTTAATCCTCACTTGGTATTAGTGCAGTGGTTCTCAAACTTTGTCATGTCAAGTACCCCTAAATTAATATGTATTTGGCTGCAGACCCCCATTTTGTGCCAGGGACCCCCATACAAGATTTGTGTTGCTAGAATGTTTTGAAAATTTCCCACAATTTTCATATTTTTTCAAGATTCACCTACAAGCTCACAACGCATCGCAGCGCTGTGTGAGCTTGTAGATTGGCTATTTTCTAATAGCTGGTGTATATAGGGGCTAAAGTGGTTAAACAGATTTTGAAGCTATATCAACTCATTTTGCTGGGGACCCCCCGGAACTCCGTCAAGGACCCCTGGGGATCCCCGGACCCCACTTTGAGAACCACTGTATTAGTGAATGCCTCTTGTATTGAGTCTACAAAACGAACGAACTGCTCCATGAAATTCTCCCACACTTCAAGCACATGCACACGTTAAACTCATAAACACCAACCTCAACAGTAATGACAGGAATGGTGCATATCTGCTAAAAATCACTGCAACATTATACATTTTAAGAATAGTAAAAAAAAACAAGAACATTGTGACGACATGAAAATACCAGTAAAAATGTTGCTCATTATATCAGCACTACAGTTGCGATTCTGTTAGTGAAAACGTTCTCAAAACTTTGAAGAAGTTCTTTCGGTTTGTTGATGTGTCCAAAGAGACTGAATCTAATGGATTCCCTGGCTTTTCTTTTTTTTTGTGTGTATTATATTGACATGAACGCGAATATTCTTTTTTAATTTGAGCACTATTTAGGATCCAAAACGGACAATCACAATTGCATATCTAAGCACTGAAGCAGTTTGCATATTATTACATTGAGGCACATTATCATAGAAGGCGATGGGCGTAGATAAGACGCTCTGCTGCTCGAGGCTTTTACTAAATGAATGTCAAAGGCTTTGTTCAGACGGCAGCCAAATCTGATTCGTTTCTCGAATGTGATCTTTAGTACTGACTGTCCTCACTGACATGTGCAAGTGATCAGATCCGATTTGTGTATTCAGACATCGTTGACATATCTGCATTGGTTGCTGTGGTAACGGCATAACGACGTATGTGTGAGTGATGCTTATCGTCTCTGTCCAGGATTCAAATTCAAAAGCAGTAAAAGCAGCAGATCCACAAGCTCAAAACGCGTTGCTTCGCGCCGCGTTTCGAGCTTGCGGATCTGCTACTTTTGATGCTTTTGTGACACTGTAGTGTGATCAAGTAGGGTATTAATTTACGAAAAAACACAAAACGAGATACTGCCCGACAACAACGTTATACTCTGTCATACGACGGTGTCACTTGCTGAAAATAACCAATCTAAAAGCTCACAATGCAAAGCGAAGCACTATAGTGTGTAGGTTGGCTATTGAGTGTCCAGTCTGAGGCACATCTTTAGAAATTGCATTTTAAACCACCTACAAATGTGGTTATAATCTGATTTGCAAAAAGTTGTTTCCATGTGTTTATTTTTTTTTTTGGCTGTTCAGACTGGATGGGCCAAAAATCTGATTTGGGCTGCCAGTCGGAACATGACGGGGGCCTAAATGACGGGGGTTTTGAGTAACATATGGCACGAAAAGTTTATGAAAACATCTGAATAAAATGTAAATGTAAACATTACAAAAACAAACAAAACAGTGATATTGCTGGTTCATACTCTCTATAATACTATAAAAATGGAATGTAACAAAAATGCCTCAATTAAAAAAGGGTACCTAAAAAAATTTAAATACAAAATAGCGATATTTATTTTTATAATCCTTTTTCTATTTTTCTTTTTTTAAGGGCTACACCGTTGGGAAGACATTCAGTACCTAGGGTTTCTTACTCAGGTAATTGGAGGGGATCCAGCCCTCCATGTCTCGTCCTCCTACATTTTTACAGAACCACCAGCCACTGCTGTTTTTCTCCATCACCTCGAACACGGTGCCAATCTTGAAGCTGGACGTTTGTTCATCGCCTTCGAAGTCTGCCACCGCCAGGTACAGCTCATCCTTACTGGACTCCTTGATTAAAGGTGGAAGCTTGTCCCTAGGAGGCCCCGGCTTGTCGCTCTTTGGCTGGGGCTTGGGAGGGATGGGAACCTTATTGACCTTGGGTTCCTCTTTCTCCTTGTCCTTAGGTGGCGGCTGTGCGAAGGCTTTGGGTTTCGGGGGAGGGGGTCTGCTGAGCGGGGGCGGTGTGGGCTTGGGCGTGTCCTCTTTTAGAACCGGTGGGGGTTTGGTCTCGGTCGGGCTGGACGGGTCCGTCTTCTTGGGAGGGGGAGGTCTCTTTGGAATCATAGCTGGGGGTCTTTGGGGGGGCTCCTTGTGGGGAGGCACCGCTGGTTTTGGGGCCGAGTTCTCGTGACCGTTGAGCTGTTTTGGGGGGAGCTTTGGCTCATCTGCTGACTTGCCATTGTTGAGGAAAGGGATGTGGATGGGGGGAGAGCTGGGAGGTGATCTGGGCCGGGAATTATTCGCCGCCGGGGAGGTGTCGTTGTGGTGATTGGCTTCCGCAGCTTCCGCCGGCTTCGAAGGCCTCAGCTTGCTCCTCAGGTTGGTGATATCTAGTTTGTTCTCTGCGGGGGGGTCTGGTTTGGCAGCTGGGACGGGTTTTGGCCGGATCATGGGTTTGGGCTTCATGAACACTGCAGGTGCGGCTGCCTCTGGTTTATCCTCGGGCTGGTCAGGTTTGGGCTTCGGCGGCTGCTTGGGCACGGGCTTCAGGTTGAACTTTTTCACCTCTTTGGCCGAGACTTTGTGGCCACACTCAAGACCCATCTCATTCTTCAGGTGCAGAGCCTTGTTCTTGTCATCCTTCTTGGGTTCAGGTGGTTTCTCTGGTTTGAAAGGGGCCACCTTCGGGGGCAGCATTGGCACAATGACCGCCGGCGCCGGTGGCTTGGGAGGCAACGGTTTGGAGGGATCAGATCTCGGTTTCTCTGCCACTTCTATGTCAATACTCTTATTGATGGATTCCCTACGAGGAGGCAGAGCCGGTTTCTCCTCCACCGGAGGGGCCGACGGAGCCGGAGGTAAGGGCCCTGAGAAGGCCGACGGAGCCGGAGGTAAGGGCCCGGAGAAAGTAGGAGGAACCTTAATAGCGCTGGACTTCCAGTCTCTTAGCTTGGGCCGGGCAGATGACTCTGAAGTGACGGTAGGCTCATCTGGCAAAGGCTTAGACCAGTTGTCGTCGGTTGCCGAGAAGCTGGATGAAGTATTGCCGTCCTCCAGCCTGAGCTTCTCCATCTCATTGGGCAGAGGGGCCAGGAAGTTGGGTCGCAGGGCGCTGCTGGTCTTCTTGTATTTGTCGATAAAAGTGACAGGGGCCCAGCCCTCCTTGTCCTCTATCTGGATGTACCACCAGCCGCTCGAATTCTTCTCGATCACCTGGCAACCATGAATTCACGAGTTTTATATTAGTTATTTATTAGCCATAAAGATCGAGATAACATAAATATAAGCATTTTTCAATTATCTAAAGCAGGGGTCTTAAACAGGAGGTCCCTAGGAGGTCCTCAGAGTTACTACAGGGTGGTTACCAAATCTTTGTGTCATAGGAACGTTTTTCTTAATTTTTTTACATTAACCACTTCAACCCTAGCAATCTATTGAGGGTAAAATTAGCTGAAAATAGCAGATCTGCTATTTTCAGCGAAGTGGTTTGGTGTAGAGCAGCGGTTCTCAAACTATGGGTCGCGACCCAAAGTGGGGTCGCGGGAAGGTGGGAATATTATGAGGGGTTTGTTTTGGCTTTTTTTTTGGTGGTATAAAAAAGTTTGAGAACCCCTGGTGTAGATGGAAAAAAGAGCAGACCAAGTACAAAAAATATGAATATGAATATGAAAATAACAACATAACAAAAACATTAATTCACACAACACTGATAGTCATTGAAGCTATCTATGAAATCTACTAAAGTTTAATCTGCAACACAATTGTAGCCGCGGGTCCCAGCTGCATCTCTCTCTCAGCTAAAGGGACCTTGGTCTGAAAAACGTTGAAGACCCCTGATCTAAAGTCAATTCCTAGCCTTTAGTCCTTAAGAACACATTTTCTTTGATATGTTGAGATATACAAACCCATACCTGACACTCGTGTGGAGGCTCATTAATGTAAGGAAAACACATTCTCACCTCTACTTTAACTCCAGCCTGGAAGCTGATACCATCAGGGATTGTGGTCTGGAAGTCTGCTATGGTGTAGAATTCTTCCTCAACCTGGGGAGGGACGGGTGGCTTGGGCAGGTTCACACCGCGTGGCTATGGGGTGGGGGAGGGAGACATTGAAATATGAAGGACAGAGCGAGAAATGGAGAAAGGAAAGGATGGTGATAAAATAAGGACAGAGGGGAGGGAGGGAATGTTTTAACAAGAGGCACACATGCGACCCTCACCTTCACTTAACGCAGACCGCAGGTTCATATCGGAATATTGATATATTATTGATTTCAGCTGTTACAATTCCAAACATGCAAACATCACCCACTTTAATTACTTCAGTCTATATTAGTAGCTTAACTCTTTCACTGCCAGACTTATTTCAGACTGTGTCGTACCAGTGCCAGGAAAAAGGTGCATTTTTCCTCTGTTTGTTTTTTAACATTGAAGTGAATGGAGCAGCAAATTTTTGGATAGCGTTATCTCCTAGTTCCTTTGAGATAAACCCAAAAAAAAAAGACCAAAAAATTCAGAAAAATTCAAAAAATTCAAAAAAAACTATTTTTTCATATTTTCGTCATTCCGTCATTGGCCATGATAGCCATAGAGCCATCGGACGGGAATTCCCGTCCGGGGCAGTCAAAGAGTTAATGACTAGCATTACAATTCTATTGTCTTTTTATGACCAATGTATTTCTATTTAAGTTCATAACGTTAACATAAGTAACTAAATGCATTTGAAATTAAATAAAAATGTTACTTTTCAGGATTCTAATTCAAAAATAGCACAAGAAAATTCAGGATTCCAATAAAAAAATAGCAGATCTACAAGCTCAAAACGCGTCGCTGTTTTGAGCTTGTAGATCGGCATTTTTTGCTACTTTTGTGTGACATAGAATGGCGAAGTACGGCATTCATTTACGAAAAAAGTTAAACTACGGAGATAAGAGGTTTCTGCCCGACAGTATATGCAATGTGGCCCTCTGGAGTGAGTGTGGAAATATAGTGGCCCTCTCCATAATCAAAGTTGCCCATCCCTGCTGTAGCCTGTGGTGGAGGGGGTCTATAAGAGAGGGTCAGACAGGACCAACGTTGTCTTATGGAGGACATTTAATGAATGTGCGATCAGTACTCACGATGGTGAGGTCCCTGCGTGGTGGAAGTCTTTGTCTTAATCCTGCTTCTGTAGAAGGAAAGGATAGTGGTTAAAAAGATGAAGAGTCTGTCCCCTGCTTTCTTAGCACTCAGCAGTTCCTCAACCACAAAGTTTCATGGTGCTTATTCCAACCTTGCACTTTATAAAGTGCTTTGGAGCTGTTCATGGCTTGTGGTGAATGACATTAGCAAGACGGTTTGAATCATTGCCGTCTTGAATTCATCTTTGAATAAATTGAATTCCTGACTTATCGTTAGGAATTTACACAGGGACGGATTATAGCTTGTGCACAAGGGGGCCCTTGTTCTGCCACCTGAAAATCAACATTTCTTCCCCTCGTCCGTTTCATCTACTTCCACTAGGCAGATTTAAAAATGAAACCTGTGTTGTCTAATGACATTACACGTTTCCAATTTTGTAAAATAAAATACACTCTTATTTTGAAAGCCTCCCAGTTGTAGGAGGAAATCCGATTTCTATTAAAGCCGATGGACAAGCAAAACAAGTTACAAAGGACCTGGATTAAACGCAAGAATTTGGCAAAACTTCATATTTACAATAAGAAAGCCATGTGCTTGTGATTTACACAATGTAGACACTTTGGAAGTGCGTTCTCTTTTTTTTCGACCGCCTCTCCGTGGCAGCAGGTGAGTCTAATGATCTCACCTGGCTAACTTACAGTAGACACAATGGCCCTCATTTATCAACGGAGCGTATAAACCGGCTTATATTTTTCCATATATTCGGCCGTACACCAACGTCGAAGTCACATTTATCAGGATCCTATACAGGAAATCCTAGCGTACATCAGGTCGGAGCTTTGATAAATCTCAGTCTAAGTCTGAAAACGAGCGTCATTTAAATAACACGCCCTTAAATAAAACGCCCCTACTTCACGACATGAAGAACCAGAATACGACCCAAAAAATAAGAAAGAGTTTCCCCCGCTCGCCTCGCCACACACGCACTCGCACACGCCTCTCTCTCTCTCTATATTGGAGCGGCGGGTTTATATCCTTAACCCAGCCAGGTTATGTAGCCTACATAACTCTCTATGACATAACTCCATAACATAGGACAAGCTACTGTAAGTTTGTAGACCTCACTGTCCATGAAAAGATGGTCGGGACTCCCGAAAATTCTCTCGCAGAAGCGCTCGTATATTTTGAAAATAGCAGATCTACAAGCTCACAACGCATCGCGATGCGACCTGTAGACCAGCTTGTAGATCTTCTATTTTCAAATAGCCAATGCAGCCAGATCTGCAAGCTTAACCGAATGACTGTTAAAGCAGTCTGTTTAAATTAGTTTATAAAATGATATATTTTCACAGCGATTATTTATTAGTGTAGATATACACATTTTGGAGTGGATTATGTGTCCAGATGCCTGTCAGACAGTCAGACAATGCTGCTCCGCAGGTCTACAATGGAATAAACGGGCGCAGCCAACGTCAACAACTGGTCTCGACCAGACGTGAGATCTCAGCGTACGGTAGGCTGAAACCAACGTCAGGATATATTGATAAATGCCGAAAGTTGCGGTGATCTCGCCGTACGCCCATTATTTGGTCTGCACCGCGTTGATAAATGAGGGCCAATCTGCACACAGTCACAGATTTTGTGCACAGGGCCCATTTTCACTTTAATCCGTCCATGAATTTACAACAATACAGCCTTCACATTGAAAACAAAGAAGCTAGCCCTACTCTTTCCTGAAGCACAGTCTAGCATGGTGTAGTGCAGTGTCCGGGGCAGGGACCACCAGTGGTCCTTCGGGAGGTACCAGGGCCAGGGGGTCCCCAGCTAAATCAGTTAACATAGCGGCACAATCATTTTAACCACTTAGCTTTGGCTATTAAAAAATAGCAGATCTACAAGCTCATAGCGCGGCACAGAGTGCCGCGCTATGAGCTTGTATATCTGCTATTTTTAAAAAATCTTGAAAATGTGTGCATATCTTTGAATATATATATTTTTTTAAAGCGAACATTTTTAACTCAAATCTTTGCTTCTGGGGGTCCCTGGCACAAAACGTTTTCAGATGGCGGTCCGCGGCCAAATGATTTAGGGGTCCTTGGCATGAAACAGGTTGAAAACCAGTGCCGTAGTGCATCATGCATGATGTACAGTAGGCCTATATAGCCTGCATTCAGTGCTTGGATTGTAAACGATGTAATGATTCACTGATAAATTGCTTAAATATGACTGTTGTTGAACTACCACTTCATACACGTACTGAGTCGCTTGTTGTTATCGGAGAAAGGTGTGAGTTTGTTCTCTCTCGGGCTGTTGTCTCGGTTGTCCTTGGCTGCGTTGTTCTGTTGGTTCTGTCTGGAGAAGCCGTCCAGGTCGTTGGTACTGGCGTGGGTAGCCGCACCCGCTGACTGTTTCTGGGCCAGGATGTCGGCCTTCTTCAGGTAGGATGCCGGGGCCCAGCCCTCACGGCCCTGGTACCTGGGTGAGCGGAGGAGAAATGTGACATCCAGAGCTTTGGTGAACACATACAGTAGAATATAAATACAATTTACTTACTAGAATGGAAAGGAACAGAGATGGGGCTATATAGTTCAATCAATTCAGTTCTAAACAGTCAAATCAATGTTGTCCCATATACAGTCAAATCAATTAAGTCCCCCACAGTTCAATTAAGTTATATACAGTGAAATCAATTAGTCCCATGTAATCAAATCAATTAAGTCTCACACAGTTAGTGAGTCAATTAGCCAAAGCAAGACAATTTTCTGAATCAGCCACTGTCCTCAAATTGATTTTGAAAACACATTTAAAACACGCGGCACGCCCACTTAACCACTTAATGCGGTGGCCGAAAGGCACAGATAGGCTTATGTCATGGGCTGGGCTGGGTGGGTAAGCTGGGTCAGCGTTAAGTGGTCAGGGGCCTGTTCCTCAAAAGGTGAATTAGAGCTAAAGCCTGGCTTTTCCACCTATCCTGGCTTAATTTAGCCAGGATTAGAGCTGAGTCGGTTCCTCAAAAGGTGAATTATCTTGAAGATTAGTTTAGCCAGTTCACCCTGGCTAAGTTTAGCCTTATCCGATTCCTCAAAAGAGAATTGAAGCAAGCCTAGCTTAGTTACCATGGCAATTTAGCTGTGAAGTTAGCCTGGTCAGGAGCAGGCTAACAGCCAAGCTTACTTAATCCAGTGCCTTGTTCTTCAAGTTTTTCCACAGTTAATTCAAAACATGTGTTTGTATATGGACTAATTTTAATGACCCTGCATTCAAATAAAATGAAATAAATACAATAAGATATAATCAAATTAATTACTGAAATAGTGTGTGACCATGAATCATAATCATAATTGTTTCACAATGACTCATGTGATATGTAATTGTCACTCTGTTATAGTTAACACTATAGTTCATCTTGTTGTTAGATGTTTGATAATATATTATTTTTTTTTTAAAATATTATAAAAAATGTCTGACACATACATACACACACATATACCCGTAGCTAATAATTTATATATATATATATATATATATATATATATATATATATATATATATATATATATATATATATATAAATTATTAGTTACGGGTTTAAAGGAGCCTCTTTGTAAGTCAATGAGGAGCATATTTTAAATTATCAATTTCTAGTCAATGGAGAAATTATTTTTTATTTCTTGTCCACCTTTGGAGTTACATCATGATGGCAAGGTAACTACATAACACAACCCAAACCTCTACCAAAGTGGTCTTGCAAATATGGGGTTATTTATTGCGTGTCTCGTCCCGTCCCGTCCCCCCCGCTCATCCCGTCACGGCCCCCTGTCGCGGTCAACCCCCCCCCCCATCCCGTCCCGTCCCGTCCTGTCCCGTTGTGGCCCCCGTCGCAGTACACCCCCCCCCCCCCCGTCCCCGTTCGTCCCGTTGCCCGTCCGTCTCAAACACACACACACACACACACACACACACACACACACACACTGAGTGTGCTTGCAATACTTTGCCATGCTTTCTCCCTGGATCTATTTATTGCGGTCGCGTTTCCTTTCTTGCTTAAATACATTTTACTTCCTTGTATGATTTCATAAGCTGCTGCAGTGCTGCTATTCAGCCACAGAGAAGAACGCTGCTCTGGTTTTGGACTCCGTGATTGGTCAAGTTCAAGGAATCTGCGCTCGAGTTCATGGTCTTTTATAGAAATACGTCGCCGGCGAATCGCCGCCCATTAAGCCTGGCTTCATTATCCTGGCTGGACACAGCCTGGCTTGACAAGGTCTAGCTCGACAAAGTTGCTCCTTTTCAGCCTGGCTTGGCGTCTGAGGAACGGAATAAACGAGGCTTTTCGGACCCGACTTTGTCAAGCCTTGATTTGGCTTAAGGCCAGGCTTTTTTAATTCACCTTTTGAGGAACAGGCCCCAGATGGGGTTGGGCTGTTTTCAAGATTTTCAAGTGGGCCTTGATCCAGAAAAGGTTGGGAACCACTGCTGTAACCATCCCCTGTAAGCATCCCAGAAGCAGGATATCTTGGGAGGAACGCCCAGCAAACTGAGAGAATAAACCCTGTGTGCTGTGTTACAACACCCTGTGTTTCCTGGATCCTTCATTTACCTGATCTTCCACCAGCCCTCCAGGTTCTTCTGAATCACCTCCACGATCATACCTCTCTCCAGGTCAATCTCGTCTTGGTCTCTGGCAGAGTACTGGTAGATCACCGTGTACTTCTCCTCTGAGACGGCACAAAACATAAAGAGTACTGTTTAACATGAGGTCCTGGCATTTGTGTTCCAGCTCACAGATACACATGGGGAGGCTGGTTTGCTATCGTTGCTGTAAGGCAGAAACCTCATATGTGCAAAACTGTTAATTTTCAGGGAATGAAAAAAAAAAAAAAAAAAGAACAATGGATCCAATGTAGTCATTATTTGGTTAAATATTGGTTAAATATTTATAAAAATAGGTGATCTACAAGCTCACAACGTGTTGTGATGCTATAGGGTTGTGACCTTGTAGATCACCTATTTTTTCTACTTTTGCATTACACTCTTGTATGACAAAGTATAGGGCATTAATTTACGGAAAAAAAACAAACACAGTTGAAATATGGAGATACAAGGTTTCTGCCCGACAGTGACACTATGCTATGTGCCAGCTTATGCCCAGCTGGTCAACTCCTCTGAGATATGGAGCTAGTTGGCGAGCAAAATCGACATGCTTATTATAAAATGCTGGTCAGCCTGTGATGATGACAGACTGTTTGGCTGCCTCTGCTGTCCAACAGGCTGTGTCGACTTCACCCATTTTCAACCTATCTTCATGTAATTGGTCCTCACTAATGCTCAAGATAAAATGGTACGATTCTTTTCTACTCGGTCTCTGTCTCATAGGAGGGCTGTAGACACTTCAGAAACCCGCCCACCAGTGACAGGCAGGTTCTTTTTTTAAACACAATTTCAAATTTCTTATTTAGATTTGTATTAACCCATTGAGACCTGAAGCCGATTCTACATGTCTCCTAAATCTCAACAGTTTTCTGAAAAACGTATGTTTCTATATCAGTGGTGCTCAATATTTTTCATGTCAAGGACCCCCAAAATGATATGTATTTGGCCGCGGACCCCCATCAAAATATTTTGTTCCAGGGACCCCCCAGAAGCTAAGATTTGAGTTAAAAATGTTCGCTTTAAAAGTATATATATTCAAAGATTTGCAAACATTTTCACGATTTTTAAAAAATAGCAGATCTACAAGCTCGTAGCGCGGCACTCGGTGCCGCGCTATGAGCTTGTATATCTGCTATTTTTGAATAGCCTAAAGTGTAAAATAATGCTTTTTAGCTCAAATCTAAAAATGACACAGTTCCAGGTCTTAATGGGTTAATGCGAATACAAATCTCAGGAATAGAAAGCCTGACGTTTCTATTAGCTTGGATTCCCCATCGATGATGTCACTGGTAGGCGGGTTTCTGAACTGTCAACAGTCCTCCTCTGAGACACAGACCGAGTAGACAAAAATGGTACCATATTATAATGAGCATTAGTGAGGACCAATTACATGAAGATAGGTTGAAAATGGGTGAAGTCGTCCTTTAATAATGTTGTAAGAGGCATGAAGGTAGTTTGATTTAGCAATGCTAGCGAGTTAGCTGTATCTCACAAGTGCCCAGTACCTGTCCATGTGTATCTAACGTATATACATTCACAACAACACTTCAGGGGTCCAAATGCAGCACGTGTACATAGGAAACAGCTCGGCAGTCAAGGCACACAACAGCATGGTTAGATCCAGCTTTAGGCTCTTTGTTTTTCCTCTCCTAATGCTTGATGTGCTCGGCATCTCTGAATAATAATCCTACAACTCTGACTGATCAAGATCTGAGTCATTGGTCGCTGCCCATTGCACATGTTGTTTTGGTTGACATCTGGGATAGGATTTGAACTTGATCGCATTTTCTGGAGCAAGAAAAAAAGTGGAATACTGTATCATGGGTGGGCATCTACTTTAGTTTTTACACTTATAGAATAAGTCAATAATTAAAAACAAACAACCCAAAAACAAACAAACAAAACAGTGAATGGAAAAATCGTTATTATGAATAAAAGAGAAAAGATAAATTCTCGAAAATAGCGTTCAAACAAATCAAATCAAACAATAATGCAAACAAAATTTAGAGGACTTTACAGTAAATAATAAACCTAATAAAAAAGGTTGAGATTTCCATTCTTTATTTTTCTCAGTTCACTGTCGACTGGAAAAGTCTGCAGTTATGGCTCACGAGAAAAGAAAACACATCTTCCATTCATCATTATGAAAGAATAATTATCTTTCCATTCTGCGTGGACATTGTACGTCTTTTGTCTCATGGTGTCTCTTCCAGACCACAGATACTGCCATCTCTCATGTCATCTCGGTAGCTGTGGTTGAAAAGCCTAGTAGTACTAAACAGGACCATTGATATGCTGCCACGGTCAATCTCAATCAGTGTCATTTTAGATTTTAGTCCTATTTTATACTTTGGCTATTAAAAAATAGCAGATATACAAGCTCATGGTGGGGGGGGGGGGGGCTCCCTGGAACCTAATATTTTGAGATGGGGGGGGGGGGGGTCCGCGGCCAAACGCATATAATTTTGGGGGTCCTTGAGATGAAAAGTTTTTTTCCAGGGACCCCCAGAAAGATTTGCACAAATTTTCACAAAAAGAGACTAAAGCTGATCTACAAGCTCATAGCGTGGCACTCGGTGCCACGCTATGAACTTGTATATCTGCTATTTTTGAATAGCCAAAGTATAAAATAATGGTTATAGGCTATAGCTGAAAATCTAAAATGACAGACACTTTCGCGGATTGAATGGGTTAACCACTGCCCTGATATGATTCGTTGGGGTTCACATGCAAACCAGCAAACCTGAGCACGTTTGGACAGTAGATGAAATGAAAGGGCGTTATTGACTGGGCTTTCAGATTGCTACAAAACGCTTGTCTGCATCTACCGGTCAATCTTAAAAGGCATGGTTGGCTGTGGTGGACAGTAATGAAGTACATCTACTTGAGTACTGTACTTTTGAGTACTAGTATTTGTATTTTTTTGATACTAACACATCACACTACAAGACAAAAGGCGTTGCGCGTTGTGAGCTTGTATATCTTTTTCTTCTGCTAAATCTGTCTATTTACGTCTACATTTTAACACAGCAATGCATAAATTGATGTTAAAAAAAGAGGGAAGAAATGTGTTCGTCAATACAACGTGAAAGATTCAATGCACCGCTCAAGATTATGTGACCAGCGAGAGGGTCTATCGATCCTTTCAGTAAAGTCACGAGTAGAGCAGGTTTCTGAAAAACAAAGTCCACTCTGCATGCAAGGGTTTTTAGATCAGTGGTTCTCAAAGTGCGGTCCAGCGACCCTCAGGGTTCCTTGAGGGGTTCCACATGGACCATTTACAGGTCTGTAACTCTGAGAGTGCACAAATGTGGTCCATTTGGTTCCATTTATACACCCTCTATCAGTGGTGTAAAGTAACTAAGTATTGTACTCAAGTACTGTACTTAGGTAAAATTTTGAGGTATTTTTACTTTACTGGAGTATTTCCAATTTTCTGTACTTTTACTACTCTCTCAGAGGCAAATATTGTACTTAATAGTTACTTTGTAGATTTGTATTATTACAACAAAACATGCATTAACCACTTCAGCCCTGAATACATTTCAGCTATTTGAAAATAGCCGATCTATAAGCTCACAATGTGTCGCCATGCAACGCATTGTGAGCTTGTAGATCTGCTATTTTCAAAAGATTTTTATGCATTTGAAAACTTGAAATGGGACATTCTGCAAAACAAGTACTTTTACTTTTGGTACTTTAAGTACATTTTGATACCAATACGTTTGTACTTTTACTCAAGTAAATTTTTAATTTCTCTTACTTTCTAGTATTTCTACAGTGTAGTATTGATACTTGTAAAAAATTGGGGAGTACTTTTTCCACCACTGCCCTCTATGCGGGTCCTTGACATTAAAAAAGAGATTTGAGAACCACTGGTTCAGTTCACAGGCTCAGGTCATGCAACAAGACATGCATATGATTACAAATGCAGGCAACGCATTCACACAGTATAGAAAAGGGGGTGAAAAAAGGCGTGCTGTCCACCTTGCCCAAAACCCGTGCCGAACAGATCCCCTAAAGTTCTGCGACGACCCATGTGCCTCGGTAGCGACCAAAACCTCCGAGGCACTGGCGGCACGGCAAAGTGGGCGGGGCAGGAAGTCATCAAACAGGGAGTGAACCATTACATGTATTGATATATTGATCATATGACTGTCACCCTGTATTACATTTAGCATTCATTTATATATTCCTGAAAACATGTCATTTTTGTCAAGCTTACTTTTTGTGCGACACATTTTTTTTTGTTTTGTAGCAAAAGCATAAATTAGGTCACATTTTAACCCATTGAAACCGGGAACATGTGTCTGTCATTTTTGATTTCTTTGGCTATTCAAAAATAGCAGCTATACAAGCTCATAGCGCGGCACTGAGCTTGTAGATCTGCTATTTTTGAAAAATCGTGAAAATAATAGTTTTTTAAAGCAAACATTTGTAAAATATTTTGTTCCAAGGACGCCCAGAAGCAAAGATTTGAGTTACAAATGTTTGCTTTAAAGAATATCTAATCAAAGATTTGCACAACTTTTCAAGGATTTTTCAAAAATAGCAGATCTACAAGCTCATAGCGCGGCACTCGGTGCCGCGCTATGAGCTTGTATATCTGCTATTTTTGAATAGCCAAAGAATTCTAAAATGTGTTCCCGGCCCGATTGAATGGGTTAAGGTTGGTGGCTATAGCTGTGGCCCTGCACTGAAAGTGTTCTAATTTCATCAGCACTGAATAAAACATTTAATCAGTTATGTACCCTTGATGGTCATCGGTTTTTAAAAATCGTGTAGAGATTTAAAAAGGTTGTCATAGTTAGCTTAGTGATTAGAAATGATTGCTTAGGCAGAAGGTGACAGGTTTGATCCCTGCAAGAGCCAACATGTCCATTAATAGCCACATGTCCCATTAAAGCAAGCCAACACACTGGATCCCCAAGAATGTTACACACTCACACTTTAGGTCACAGGAAAAAAAGCATAAGCTGAATCTAAGAGGAGATGATATTGCATTTATATTACATTTCTACTCAGGTCTACAGCATTTAATCAACATAGATAAGAGACTACGTCAAGATTCCAGGCATTTCTTTGCTGTCGGGTGGAAACCTTGGATCTCCAATACATTTATTTTTTTATTATTATTTTAAAAACAGTTTAAAGAAGTGAAAATAGACGATCTGCTAGCTCACAACGTGTCACGTCACGATGCGTTGTAGATCTGCTATTTTCATTACTTCATCATACTCTCTTGTATGATGAAGTAGGGCATTATTTAAAACAATATAAAAAATATGGAGATACAGAACGTTTCATATGGAGCTACATTACGTTTCTGCCTGACAGCAATGATTTCCTCGAAAAATGACTTCCTAAAAGGCATCTAAAAATCTTGAAGCTTTCCTTTCAGAAGTCCTCGCAATAAATAATAAGCCAGAAATCCGTCACAAACCTTCTTCTCCAGGTAGAGAGAAATCATCTGGGTCGTCCTGAGCCTCCAGGCAGGTGGCAGGAACCCAGCCCTGGGCGTCCTCTGAGCTCACAAACCACCAACCTGAGCAAACAATGGGGAAAAAGTGAAAAAATTAAAGGACATTCCTTTTTTAAAGGGGGTACACCGATCCATTTAAACATCCATATCTCCCACACATTCCTATGATGTAGCAGAGCCCAGACGATGCGTGTAAAACAACTCTTCTCGAAACGTGGGAAGGATATACAAAAGTCAACTGTGTGACCAACAGTCTGGAGTTGCAGTTTCAAATAATTGTAGTGGAGTAAAAGTACAATATTTGCCTCTGAGATGTACTGGAGTAGAAGTAAAAGTACAGAAAATGGGAAATACTCCAGTAAAGTAAAAAAAAATCCTCAAAACTGTACTTCAAGTACAGCACTTTTTTTTGTCAGATATAGTATTGTACAATCCTAGGGATTGTAATTTTGCTATGTTTTATATATTTTATTATTTATTATAGTTAGTAATCATGAGTGTAAATACTTAGTTACTTTACACCACTGTGTGTGGCCTTACCTGACTCGTTCTTCTCGATGACCTCCACCACCTGGCCAGCGTGCAGGCTGATCTCAGAGCTCTCCTGCTTCTCGTAGTCTGTGACCGCTACGTACTGCTCCAGAAGCAGAGGGTCCGCCGACGTGGAGTCTCCTGTCACCACAGCAGACCAGAGCACAGTCAACCTTTCTGGCCTTTAACATTGGCTTTTTGTCCCGGCCCTGGATCTCAATATTGCAAAGAAAAGGCCTCCTCTCCCAATCAAAAGTATACTACTGCAACACTATTGTGGATGACTATTGTGGATGATGGCGCGGGTTTTTAACTGCGGCGGATCCGTTATGGAGTTATGGAATTTCTGTACTGTACCACTCGTTCTAGGGTATCATAACGTCATAATAAAGGTAAGAATAATGTTGGCCGTAATTCTCCTTTAACACATTGAATGCCAATCGCGTAGATCTACGCGAACCGCCGATTCCCATTGAAATTTCCCCAGGTGCACTTTCCGATTTTTTTTAAATCCATTTCCGTTTCCGGTTTGAAGACAGGAAACGGAATTATTCGGGTTCCGGTTTTTTCGATTGTATCCGCTTCCTGTCTGGGATCCTGTTTAAAACTCGATTTTCTCTGTCGTTGTTTTTCTCCTCGCTGATCACTGTTTAGCGTTGATCCGCTGTATCTTCAAGATGGCGGCTCGGATTTGGAAACTGTTTTCGCTGGCCGTTTCACACAGATCCGCAGTGTGTTTAGAACCAAATGAACGCGCACTTTTAACTTATTTAGCGAGGTCTGTGGCGACATGAAAAAAACAAAAAAACAACAATAAAACGCTGGCACTGGTGAGTACATTATGAGATTAAACTCTGGCATGGAATGTGTTAAGAGTGGTCTCCAAATGACTGTCAAAAATAGATTTACATCATCACAATGATCAAAGGGCAACCCCGGCGATTTTTTACCCGAGTTCTACACTCGCCTGCTATGTACAGTAAAACATAGGTAGGTTCGACGTGTTTTAAATAGGCTGGCAGAGATGACCATGCCTTCTGATTGGTGAAATCTGCATTCGGAAGTGTTGTGTCAGAATTTAACCTGCTCTCTTGGCAACAGAACGATATGATTCAAGTGAAGAATTGGTGGCGTTGCAGCAGGTGATGAGAGGCGCCTTATCGACAGTATTGAGATTCAGCGAGCGGACGGGCAGAGGAAGAGGTGGCAGGCATGATTGAAGAAAAATGGTGAGCAGAAAGAAAGGAATGGATTGATGGTACATTGGAAGTGGATGGCAGGTGTTAGGAAAGAGGACAGGAAATGGAACGAAAAAAAAAAAAAAGTTATGTAAATCATCAACATGGCTTTGACATCAGCATAGAGGACAAACCAGCACCCATAGAGCCCACCACCGATGTTAGCACCAAGCTAGCAATACAAACAATTAAACAACAATCCGGAGACTAAACTAATAGAACTGATTGACACTGAAGACTATAGAAGATGACGTCTTGCTGATTTCTCTACGTCTGAATGTTACTAAACATTCTCCCTCGTCATTCTACTGTGGAATTTCATATACAAATCAAAAAAGAGGAAAAATCAACAGGACAGTGTCAACCCAAGGCCACTAAAACAGCATGAGCATTACATGTATCACATTTCTGGTTGAAGAGCTAAGCTGAAAGATACTGAAGAACCCATGTTGTGAAGGTCGAGCTACGGGGACTGGGAAGGGGGAGAGTTATGGGTCGAAGCCAAACCATCACTCAAGGTAGTGATGGATTAATGGTCCACCATCACTCAGCTGCATGCACCGCAGCACACAGTGACATCACACCTGTCTTATGCTACTGTACATAGCTTGAGGAACCATTCAATGGAGTTCAATGGACAGGTGGGCGCCATCTTGAGAGGTTTTCGCTATTCCTTTCAATGTGATGACGTCACGTTCTCTTTCTAGATATTAGGACACTGGTTCTCAAAGTGGGGACCTCCAGGGGTACTTGGGTAGGTCCAGGGGGTTCCTCAGCTAAATGAATGATAGTTAGGAACCAAATGGATCGTTACGGGTCTGTAACTCCGCCAGTGTATAAGGGTCCATTTGGTTCCATTTAGTTAACCCATTAAGACCTGGAACTGTGTCATTTTTTGATTTGAGCTAAAAAGCATTATTTTACAGCATTATTTTACACAAGTCATAGCGCGGCACTGAGTGCCGCGCTACGAGCTTGTATATCTGCTATTTTTGAACATTCGTGAAAACATGTGCAAATCTTTGAATATATATATTTCTAAAGCGAACATTTTTAACTCAAATCTTTGCTTCTGGGGGTCCCTGGAACAACATATTTTGATGGGGGTCCGTGGCCAAATACATATAATTTTGGGGGTCCTTGACATGAAAAAGTTTGAGCACCACTGATATAGAAACATACGTTTTTCAGAAATCTGTTGGGATTTAGGAGACATGTAGAATCGGCTTCAGGTCTTAAAGGGTTAAATAAATACAACTTTGGAAGTGTGCACGCAGAAAAGTGGCACGAAAAATAAGTGAGTCAACATCACAACATGATGTTGCATCGCGACACGTTGTGAACTTATCAGCTATTTTTTGCTATAGAACTAATCAGCACCACAACCAAAATACAATTTTTGCCGGTAGATAACACCGGCAGCGTGACAGCGTCACACTGGAGCATTGTTTTATTCATTACTCTTATTTCTGGAAGAACAGGACACTTATGATAATGTTATTGAATATTTGAGACACATTATTTTGTTCTAAATATACACAGGTTGACAAACAAGACTAATGTTCTGGATGCTTCATTTCATAAAGTGTAAATATCCATAGACATTCTACCCGGAAATACCGCCCTACACCTATGTTTACTAACATTCTGATCTGGTCCATTCCTCGAATTATGAAGTATACAGGATTTAAGAAGTGGTTGAGCTCACAAACGGTCTAATTTTGTCTCTGTTTCTCTTAACCCTTTAAGACCGGGGGACGCATCTGTGTAACCACTTTATCCATATTTTATACTTTTGGCTATTCAAAAATAGCAGATATACAAGCTCATAGCGCGGCACCGAGTGCCGCGCTATGAGCTTGTAGATCTGCTATTTTTTTTTAAATCGTGTTTTTTTTTGCAAATCTTTGAATATATATCTATAAAGCAATTGTTTTTTACTCAAATATTTGCTTCTGGGGGTCCCTGGATTTTTTTTTTTAGATGGGGGTCCGCAGCCAAATACATATCGTTGTGGGGCTCCTTGACACTGACATTAATATTATAGCAACATAAGTGTTTCAGAAAACTGTTTTTAAACTGATTTAGAAGACATTTGTAGAATCCCCAGAAGCAATAACATTTTAGCTAGAAATGCTCGCTTTAAATATATATATATTCAAAGATTTGCACAACATTTTTCACGATTTTTCAAAAATAGCAGATCTACAAGCTCATAGCGCGGCACTCGGTGCCGCGCTATGAGCTTGTATATCTGCTATTTTTGAATAGCCCAACGAAATCTAAAAAATGACACACAGATGCGTTCTCAGGTCTTAAAGAGTTAAGAACCAAAGCAAAAACACCCAAGACTTCCACAGAGCCGCATCCCACCTGCCCAGGTCAGGGGAGGAGGAGAGGGGGGGGGGGGGATTGGAAAGGCAGGGAATCTGGCCGCTAGCAACCCAGGGGTCTTACACACACAGCATGAGGGCCAAAGGATGACAGTCTGTTACTACCTCGCTTTAGGAAAGTAGTCGCTCTCTCCACAAGGCCTGGTGGGAGGGAAAAAAATGAATGGAGAAGAGAAGAAGTGAAAAGGAAAGAAAAAAATAAACTAAATGACATGGGTGAAACTTAAGGATGTTAGACGAATAGAGTAGGCAGGGGGGGAATAAAAAACATGAAGGAAACTGTGAAACAACAGGAACTGGGGGGAAGTTTGCTCCTGTGTTGCTGCTGGTGTGAAAGTCTCAGCACCACCAGCATATAAAGCATCATCAACACAAATCATCCACGGTTTGAGAGAAAAGATTCAAATACGTTTTTAATCATAACATGTTATTTAGTTACAAAACAAAAACAGCCACAGACGTGCATTACTGTCGGAGCTATACCAAATAAAAACAAAATAAAAAATTTGTTTGGCTTTACCAGACATTTTATAGTAATAAGCCTTGGAGTACATGAGCAATGCAATGTTACCACTAGATGGGGACGAAGTGAACCTTTTTGAGATGTTGAGCAGAGTAATGACAGAGCTGTTGTGTACAACTAAGCCTATGGCCCAAATATAACTTCAGAAGCTTCTTTTTTTTTAATAGACTGCCTTAGCCTACTTAAAAGTCAAAAGGAGGAGGCAGGACACATAATCTGTGTTCCTAATGTTCTGGGGCCACAGCGAAAGTTAAAACTGGAATAGAACAATGTGCCACGCCACCCGATATGCGATAGATATTTAACACATTGGGTGCCAGAGGTTTATTAAAATATTATACGTTGAGTGCCAGCATTTCTTCCATCCACTTGCGTTATACGTTTCGTGCTGTAGAAGCCTAGACGCGGAAGTGCATGTAAACAAAGCGTGCGTGCGAGACGGCGGAGGGTCCCGACTAACGCCTGGAACAATAATATTTCCAACGCGACCCTCCATTGCAGCGTGATCGCCGATCGAAAACGGCTCGTTTCCACCACATTAAAAAGAAATGGAGATATTAAGCTTTTAATCAAGGAGATAACATTGAAAACGCCGACCGGAAGGATTTTTGACATGGAGCCACATCCAGCCTCTTCTTCTCAGAAACTGCTTGGGTGATGTCAAAGTTTCGTTTTAGCGCCCCACGTGGCCCACATGTATAAAAATAGAATTGGGTCAAAAACGGTCCGGACCGTTTTCGGCACTTCTCGTTTGGACCCTCAAAAACGGTCCGGACCGTTTTTGGCATTCAATGTGTTAATAAGCAAATATTTTGACTTATTTTTGACACCATGCATACTTAAGGTGCCAAATGTGGGGATCATGGCACATATAGTTCAAAGCGATGAATTAAGTTTGGACAATCACAACAGTTTGAGTGGTACCGAAACATTTTGGAATTGTAATTAAAACTTTGCTCATTAGTTATCTGTGGGGTTCAGATTTAGAAAACAATGTAAAGTCGGCTTTGTCGGGCGTCTACGCGAACGCAATTGGCCCGTGTTCGGGGGAGGGAAGCCGGGCGGGGAAGGTGATATTGGTCATTGCACGTACTCCTACGGGCTGGGGGCGGCACCTGTCAGCGGGGAGCGTTGGGCCGGAGGAGTAGGGCGAAGGCCAGTGAGGGGGCTCCTCACTGGCAGGTGAGTCAGTACTAGGATACAACAGCAGTAGCCTCGGAAACCCAGGCTTTTTTTTTTGTTACAAAAGAAAAAAAGCCTGGGGGAGCGATGCAGGAAGGATGGTCTTGGACCTTGTTATCTCCTAACCAATCAGAGTGCAGAGGGGCGTCGCTCTAAATTTGGTGACATCAGCGTGCTCCGTGCACAGGCCGAGGGGGGGAGGGGAGGGGAGGCGGGGACATAGATTGGTGAAGCAATAGGAAGCCACGCACAAATCCAGGCGGCTGTGTTTGGGTCCGCCCTTCAAGACCATGGATTGAGCTCGTAGCCTCAGGCTACAACAGCAGTGACTAACAACACAGAAATGTTTGTGGGGAAGAATCAATTGGCATAACGACTAAATTGGGGATAAAAAGGGGATAAAAAAAGAATTGGCAACTACATTTAAAATAAATAAAGAAAGAAAATATGCACCAAGTTGGTACTGTGTAGGCAGGTTAAAAATCCCTACACATGGTGATGCCTATACCAGCGTTCTCTGAATAGATTACTAGTATTGGTAAAACAGCAATTGACTTAATAGCACGTCTCAGTGTCTTTCTCTTCAGTTGTCAACCTTTTATTTCAAAGACAAACTACAATTGTGAGCCACGGCAATCACCACCTCCCCCCCCATATTAAGTTTAAACACATACACACAGCTCTTACCTGATTTCTTCTTTCCAATCGGTTCCCTGGGAAAGAAAGAAAATGACCACATTTGAATTCATTCTGCAGAGCTGAAGAAAATGTTCCATCCTGACCTTTAAAAAAAAACTCTTTTGAGGATCTTCAGTGACTTAAGTGTGAGCATTTACTTATAGGTGAATAAGTGGTATATATTTCCGCCGCAGTGTTTTACAAACATGTTTACATGCGTACTTTTAACACGTTAGGGCACTCACTGTCAAATATCAATAATGGCGTGACTCCTGTACAGTAAAATCCTCTGAAGAGTGCATAAATGTACACTGGTATTTCACTGTGTGGTTATTCTATAGCCAGGCACTTAAGATAATGGTAGGTAACATTTAGCCGCATGTGTAAGATCCATTACAATGAATGATACAATGCAAATGAGTTATGGCCAGATAATTTTCGTTCTCCCTCCGTCTTTCCTTTCGCACGCACGCACACACACCCACACACCCACACACACACACACACACACACGAACACACGATAGATAACTGCTCTCTGAAAATTGAGTCTGCTGTTAAATGGGTGATCCAGCATCTGCCGTGTCTGGTTTGGACATTAGCAAGACAAATGCTCCATCAGCTCCAAGCAGCAGCCAGGAGCTGATTCCATGTCCAGATGCATAAAGAAGCAATGACGGCGAACGTCAGGCATTTCGCTCTTTCAATCACAACAGTACACATGCATACAGTATAGGCAGCACAGCCTGCATCCCAGTCTCTCTCCGTCTATCTTTCTCTGTAACTCTATCCCTTTTCCACATCTTACACATTCCTTCCCTACCGTAAGCACTTAAAACCGCAGAATCCGTATTTAGCTTTAGCAGAAAATAGCAGATCGACAAGCTCACAACGTGTCGCAACGCGACACGTTGTGAGCTTGTCAATCGGCTATTTTCAGCAAAAGCTTTCCCCACAATAACAGAAAACAGAAAAGACACTAGCATAGACTCCACTCAACCATATGTGGTTTGAAAGGTCCTTAATACACACCGGGAGTATGGTGAATAAACGATCAGAATATTTCACATCGGACTATTCGGTAACACTTTACTTAAAGGTTGGGTCTATAATGCATTGTAATCGTGTTTATAAGGCATTATAACACTAATTACAAATGCTTATAATTATGCATAACAGCATATAACAACGATTATAACGTATTATAAGTGCTGGTCATAATGCATTATTATGCTCAATGGAACTGCACACTATATAACTACTGTACCATACCGTAGTTATTTATAAAGTGTCTTTGTTATAAGTTGTTATGCATACTTATACATATTTATTACAAGTGTTATGAAGCCTTATAAGTGCATTATAATGCATTATAGACCCGACCTTTAAGTAAAGTGTTACCTGGTAGGTAGAGTTTATAATGCATTATGACCAGCACTTATAAATGATATTATTATAAATTATAATACTTCATAAAGCTTGTTATAAGTTGCCATGCATAATTTTAAACATTTATAACAAGTGTTATAATGCCTTATAAGTGCATTATTTTGCATTATAAATGTGGCTATAACGCATTATAGACCAGACCTTTAAGTTAAGTGTTACCGACTAGTCAGACTCATTTGGTGATGCCTCATACAGAAAGGTTGATGCTTTTATTTGCGGTGAAAAATGTTATATTTTAGTTAATGGAGCCGGCTGTAGCTGAAGGTCATTGGTTCGATTCTATTTAGACCATGTTACATAGTCAAGTGCAACAGAGCCATATGAATCTTTTTGCGCATTAAACATTTATAAATCCATTAAGACAACTACTATGACGGCAGATGCCTTTTCTTTTTCTGCTTTTCTAATTGTACACAATACATCAGATTGTGTGTGTATTGTAGTATTCTAGCAATGCTACTGTAGCCAGCATGAGATAATCAACGACTCACATACTGCTATCCACCTGTTTCCTAGGCTTTTCACTGTGTTCCACTTCCTGTCTTTTGATCCAATGAAATCCAATGAAACCGGTCAGATGACTAATGATATCCAATGAAATCCGACAGGAAGTGGAAAACACACAGCCAAGAAACAGGTGAATAGAGCGCCAAAGTCTGACGTCACTGCCAATAGAGGGCGCTGTTCCACTGGTTCGTGGCTTTATTTTTTGTGTTGAAATCCTCATTTGGGAATCTTAGATCACGTCATATAAGAACTGTGTTCCAAACATAAACACACCACCCTGGCGTTTCTGTCAGGGGGATGGCTCTGCATCGTTTATGATATTCATTCATATTTGATACACCCTGTTTCTGGCGAAAATTGAATTCATTCTGCCTTAAAAGTCTTAAGAAATACTACTTCCGGGTCTGAAATCACTGTCCCTACAGCAGCCGCGTTCATGGGAAATGTAGTCTTTGGGTTGTTTGACTCGTTTCTAGTGTTTATATTGTGTTACTCTTTGGGTAAATGTGTACATTTACTCCTTAAGTCGATGCTTCATATCCATATGAGTAAAATCGCCAGGGTGGTGTGTTTATTTCTGGAACACAGTTCTTATATGAGGCGATCTAAGATTCCCCAATGAGGATATCAACACAAAAAGTAAAGCCACGAACCAGCGGAACAGCGCCTTCTACTGGCAGTGACGTCAGGACTTCGGTGCTCTATGGAGGTCGAAACTAGAGAACGCACTTCCAAAGTGTGTACATTGTGTACGTCACAAGCAATAATGATAGAGAAAGACAACTCAAAATATTACAGACTCCATTATACACCTCTACAAGTGTTTTGGAACGAGGTGAAGAACGAGCTGAATACCTTGATTGGATATAATTTGGACTTGTGACCTCTCCAGTGTGTACTGCCAGCTAAGGTATCCAGCGCAGGGAACAGTCACAACGTTAAATTGATCTGAATACTCTTATATAGCAAGAAAGACCATAAGGAGGTAATGAGCGTGGTACCTCTGGAAAAACGGACTTATGTCCTCCGTGACAACATGGAAGGGTTCACAAGGGTATTAGGCAGCTAGTCTTGGATGCAGTGGACCCCTCTAGACTGAGCTTCAATGTAATGAAAAAAGACCTAGAATATGCAATCATGTCAAACCGGTGGTGTACTTGTGTTTGACAATTTTATTTGACTTTATTCTAATTTTCTTGTTGTCTAACATAATGTCTATGTATTGTGGTGCCTGCTATTTTCTTTGTGTTTGTTATGATTAAGGTAGTCAAGCTGCCAAAAAAAAATGGGTGGTTCTACACAAATTGTATGCTCCAACAAATGTGAACTGTCAGAGCCTTAATTTAAGAAAATGGGGGGAAAAAAAGATTGCTTAAAAAGAAATCAATTTCTCCTAAAAACTGTCCGGATTTCAAAATAAGTCAAGAGCCACTTTTATTTATACTATTGGAAACTTGTAGGCCTGACCTCTAGTAGTCGAATAGTCGACTAATTAGTCGAGGGGTGTCTGAGTCGACTGCCTATCTCTTAGTCGAATTATAAAAAAAATAAAATAAAAAACAACAACTGAGAGATTGGCCTAGTTTTTAATATTAATATTAAAAATAGGATATACATCATGATTTATTGGGAGAAACCAATAGTATATGTTAAATCAGACACTAAGCACCCCTACAGCCCAAATGGAATGTTCCTCTATTGCATAACATATTTTTTGCATGATTTGACTGAGAGATTGGCATCGAATCAGACTGATTCGACTGCCAATCTCAGTTGAATCATGCAAAAATGCAAAACAAAAGGGGGGGGGGGTGTGTCCTTAGTCGCCAGTCGACTATTGGCAATTAGTCGCCAATCAGATTCGACTATACAAATCCTTAGTCGGGGACAGGCCTAGAAACTTGTAATGTGATTAGTCAACACAGGTTTTATTTTAAAGTCTATGTGAAGGAACTTCAAGGAAGTAGATAAACTAACTTAGAAGTAGGTGAAACTAACTTGACACTACTGGGAAGAAATCAACTGGCGAAAAAGTTAAAAGATGAATGCTCAATCGAATAATCTCAGTCGACTGAGGGGTCTTCGCCGTAGCAATCACATCATCTCGTTCTCATGACATCGCCAAACTCTGTTTTCCGCAAGAAGCTATGCTTCAACCTTTATGGGCCCTCATCTCCTGCCTCATTTCCTCTATGTCTCTCATTTCCTTCGCAAGACTTTCTCTTCCTCTCACTCCTTCGCAATTAGCCGCCCCTGTTCATTTTGCCTTGGCAGCCGTTCACTTCGTTTTCCCACGTCGACATGAACGCTCTCCATCACACAACGCATTGTTCGATTGGCAGAGTCTCAAAACGGCGTCGGCCACCCATAAATCTTTATTCATAAGTGCACCCATTAACGCGCTATAAATAGAAGCCCTGACTTGGCCAGTGGTCGCCCCACCAGTGATCTGGACTATCAAAGGGAAGCAGTGTGTGTGTGTGTGTGTGTGTGTGTGTGTGTGTGTGTGTGTGTGTGTGTGTGTGTGTGTGTGTGTGTGTGTGTGTGTGTGTGTGTGTGTGTGTTTCTCCTTAGGTGTGTCTGTGTAAATGTTTTACAACTTTGTGAGGACCATGCATGAATGTAGTTAATTGCTAGTCCTCATAAGTATGGTGAATGTGTGTCCCTGTGATTGCATTTGTGTGTGTGTGTGTGTGTGTGTGTGTGTGTGTGTGTGTGTGTGTGTGTGTGTGTGTGTGTGTGTGTGTGTGTGTGTGTGTGTGTGTGTGTGTGTGTGTGTGTGTGTGTGTGAGAGTGAATGAGAGAGAGAGAGAGAGAGAGAGAGGGAGAGGGAGAGGGAGAGGGAGAGGGAGAGGGAGAGAGAGTGTGACCATGGGGTCACATAAGAGAGACCAAAGCAAGTTAGTGACATTGAGGTCCTCTCCTCTCCTCTCCTCTCCTCTCCTCTCCTCTCCTCTCCTCTCCTCTCCCAGGGAGACAGGCAGAGATGCCGGCTGCCCCTCTCTGGGGCAGTAGATATACAGCCGATGATAAATCTCGTGTGTCTGAGGACCGGCCCTCGCTGTCAGTCAGCCAACCAACGGGCCCCCTGCTGTCAGTCAGCCAACCAACCAACAGGCCGCATTAGCAAGAGTAGCCGTAATCCAATTTCAATAAAGACAAACCAAGGTCTTCTGTGTATTCATCTCATCCGCCTACAGTAAACGCTCTCTCTCTCTCTCTCTCTCTCTCCTTGGAGCGGCTCAAGGCTCAGTATGGGAGCTAATGAGGTATGTGCCCTTGGCAGGGATCTCTCAGGGACGAGGGAAGGCTGCATGTGTGCGTGTGCCTTTACAGATACCTGTCTAGCTTCGTATGGCCTCGAACCTCAAACTTGCTCACAGCCACAGACTGGGGAGGATTGAGAGGAACACCTCGTTGTTACCTTTTTTACAAGACGGTTACTTTTCAGGACATGGAAATAATAACATAACCTGTGTTCCAATGAATCCAGTGTACTGTAGTTATTATTTAGTCCCAAACTCGTGTTAACACTTGTCATTGGTTAAATATTTATAAAACCCACAGGCAGACTTAGCCACTTTTCAACCTTGTATCCCTATTTTTGGTCATTTAAACTTGTCATGATGTGACGTGTTTATGGAAAAAACTCATAAAAAACAATAAATATGGGGATACAAGGTTTCTGCCCGACAACGACTACCGTACATACTAATTCCTAAGGAATTCCTCTAACTGCAACTGCTGTTGACTTGGCTATGGTGGCTTTGGTATCAGTTGTAAGTTAGTGCCATAAAAACCTCATCACAAATCACACCGTTGTGGAATTGTGTGTTTGGCCGGCTAACTGTAACTGTAGAGCCACCAGCTGCCAAGCAGGAAGGAAACAAGTTTTTTCTCCTTTACTTTAGTTTAAAGGGACACACAGTGAATGGAGGATCTGTCAGACCTGTGAAATGGAGACACTATGAGATGAGTCATAATTGTTATGGGCGAATATTTTCAGATTTGTATTCATTTTAAATAATAATAGCAAATCGGCTATTTTCACTGTGCAATACTATCAGACGACACATTATAAACATGTCTTTCAGTGGCAAAAGAAAGGAAATCATCCATTTCCTAATTTAATTTCAGTTGTGACAACTCATGTATTGACATTCATTCATGATTTTGACATGGCAAAAGGCTTGATTTGTGTAGACTAGCTTTATGACTCTTTGCTGAACGTGTGTGCATAGACGTTTGTTAGGAGTTAGGGGTTAATATAATCCTAACAGTGGGTTGATGACACACAGAGGAGCACCATCAGGAGAGCATCCTGATGACTGGGGTTGAGTACATCATATAAACATTGACATTTGGGTGGGTGACTGATGACTGGTCTTCTTGTAAATGCACACTATTGAGTGTAGAGACCAGGGCAGGAAGGCCATCAAATAAAACAAGATTTTAGTCCATTGAAATAATTAATTGAATCTAAGGGTTAAGGGTGATTTTAAATGTAATATGTTGACTATCTGCAGTGAAATAAATAAATGATGGTATTTACACTCTGATCAGCCCTGCACCAATCAAAGTCACTGGATTGGTTTAAAGATGGGGACTCAGGGGAGTTAAATAATTCAGAATCTCAACAAAAGACACTGGTGTCTACATGACAAGAAAGAGACACTGGTGTCTACATGACAAGAAAGAGACACTGGTGTCTACATGACAAGAAAGAGACACTGGTGTCTACATGACAAGAAAGAGACACTGGTGTCTACAGGACAAGAAAGAGACACTGGTGTCTACATGACAAGAAAGAGACACTGTTGTCTACATGACAAGAAAGAGACACTGGTGTCTACATATTGACAGAGAGAGACAGAGGAGAAAGTGGTACAGTCAGCTGGGGCATTTATAAGGCCACTGTGGCCTCAGGGCATACCATTTTTGTTGAGGGGCACAAGGCCAAACTGAGGGGCAACGACGGCCATGGCCTTCGTGGCCTCCCTGAAATTCCTGCCTTGGTAGAGACCAATCGGATTTTGGAGAGTGCTATTTGGTCTATATTTGGTCAAAAAGCGCAACGTTTTCTTATCAATTTGAAGATTTCATTCAAGTTTCTATTTGAGAAAATCATACTTATAAGCAAACACATGAATCAAACTAAACACAAATACCTTTTTTGATAGATACAAATATAAACAAACTAAATGTCTTCACACTGCTTGTTGAGCCTCTATTTTTTTTAATGTTTGGAACATTTTTGAAAGATTTAGCCTATAATGACCAGTGGTGGAAATGGCGTTGCACGCTTGGGAACGGCGTTCCCATAGCAACCGTTGCGGGGGAACGGTGTGAACACGTGTGGGAACGCTCTTCAGAGTGTCCAACTTTTTTTATTTATTTTTTTATAATCGCTTATGAGGTTTAGCACTGCGTGAAAAAATAGCGTGTGAAGTAGTTTCAACTAGGCTACCTGGCTACTTCTATTTCCAGTAGTATTTCAAAATAAAACGTGTGTTGAATTATAACACATTTCAAGTATAGATTTAAAAAAAAACCTCTTATTTTGAAATGCACATCGCTTTGAAAGGAAACAGACTTCTGTGGCCGCTTGTTTGACTACGTTCTTCTCACACACTCCATGTTGGCTTGAGTAAAAGGTAAACAACACACGGACGTGGACATATGGAATATAAAGACTTAAAGTTTGGGGCAAAAGTTCATATTTACCACCATGCTCTGCTCTCTGAAACCAAGACAATCTTTGCAGAAGGTGAGTAAGTAATTTTAATCTAACGCTGACAGTGAGAGTGAGTGGTGGAAAGTAACTACGTACATGTACTCAAATACTGTACTTGAGTATAATTTTAAGGTATTTTTATTGAGTAATCAGGGGCACCCAATCGAAAAAATAAGAATTAAACAACATAACCCTAACCTAACCCTAACCCTAACCCCGAATTAAAGTAACAAAAAAACGAAAATAAAGTACCCAAATCCACGAAATTAACCAAAAAAAAAAAAAAGAATTAAATAACATAACCCTAACCTAACCCTAACCCTAACCCTAAACCCAAAATAAAGTAACAAAAGAACCAATATAAAGTACCCAAATCCGCGAAATTAACCGCAAAACTTTGAAACTGAAGATGATGGCCAATGTTGATGATAATTGATAACAAAATGTATATATGTATATATATATATATATATATATATTAAAACAATTAAATAAGCCCCCCTGCAACGTTTCCTTTTTGCCACACATATACACTTCATGGAGTAAATTTATTTGTACAGAATTAACAGAATTAAAGTAATAAAAACGGAAATAAAAGGGGAATAACCGCGAAAAACCACGGGTCACACATGCAGGGTCACATGCAGGGTCACAAGCAGTGACCAGTAGGGTTCCCAAAGCGAATCCAGGCCATTTCCACCACTGATAATGACATGCCCAAAATAGGAATGCAATGTCAAAAGAAAAGAAAAAAGGCTGATATCTGGTCTGGCTTTAGTTTCCTGACTGACCTTGTATTGCTCATTCACTTTAAGAGACTTGACACATCAATACTGCTTAAAGGGAAATGACACACTCGGCCGATTTTGTGGTTTGTTTTTCTTGTACAGGTTAAAAACGACTCAAGGGTAAACACATGGCCTTTAGTACAGCGTGATGTAAGCAATGCAGCTGCAGCTAATAAAATAAATTGACTACTGTCAATGCTTACACATTGGCACACCTAAATCTAACACACCCATTATGTAATGTATTAGCTGCAGCTGTGTTGCTTACAATTGCTTAAAGCACACCATAAATTAAAGTATGAGGTGCATATCGTTGCTGTCGGGCAGAAACCAGCTAACTCCATTTTGACGCTTTTGCATTTTTTCCCCCATAAATCAGTGCTATTGAACACCCTTTACGTCTGTGTGTTGGTAAAAAAAAAAATATTGAACCAATGAAAAGTATTAAAAAGCGCTTCCAAAGGGGGGTGGAGTTAGCTGGTTTCCAGGCTCCACCCCCTTTTGACCTGATTGTGAGCTTGGAGGTCCATTCAGCTGTTCTTATCAATGATGAACAAAACCTCCTATAACTCCACTTTTTGTTTTGTTTTGTTTCTTTCATTTCTTGAAAAATGTATATTTTGGAGTTAGTTGATTTCTGCCCGACAGCAGAGATATATAATATAATGGCACGCCCAACATATGTATGCACACACAATCGCACACACACACACACACACACACACGCACACGCACACGCACACGCACACGCACACGCACACGCACACACACACACACACACACACACACACACACACACACACACACACACACACACACACTCATATCCTTAAGTATTGTTCATCATTTGCCACTTATATTAGTATTAAAATATACAAATTATATGATTGTCCACTTTAGCCTAACCCTAGTTAAAAATAGCCAATGTACAAGGCTGTAGAATACTATTTTTATTTTTTATTTTTCTACTATTTTTGAAATCATCATTTAATAATGACATTCCACAAAAAAGGGATGTCAGGGTTAATGTGGTTAGAATGCCTGCCTCAAGGGCTCACCAATTAACATAGTTGACAGGAAGATGTGTGCCTTTCAAAACTCAATCTTCCAAAACTCAAGCCCCGGCCTCCCCCTGACCTTACGTGCACTTCATGGGCGTACGTCACAGAGCGCAATGTAACTCAATTTCCTGTCAAAGTGACCTGACCTCTCGGAGAATGGGAAGCCACACATCATCAGCGTGCGATGACAGACTGGTTAAGGTCAACACACTTTACTGTGACAGACTCTGGTGTTGGAAAACATCTCAGGGGTCAGAGAGTGAAAAGAAGTTATGAGCAATGAAAGCAGCCACGCGTAACCTCCGCTGCCCTGAAGGTGACGCTAACCTTAAAAGCAACACATTCATATATATGTCTGCCTGCATGTGCAGTCATGTGCCCGCGTGCCTCTATATTGTGTACGTTGGCAGGCCGCTGCTCATGGCCACTTTTATGACTCCGTCTTGACACGTTGTAACTGTCAGCGCCGGATAGAAGCTAATGTGTTGCATGAGATTTTAAAACAGACGAGCGACCAGGCAGGTGCTGTGTACTTAGGGCTGTCACGATCATTACATTCTAGTTGACGATTAAGATATGTGATTAATGATTTCATTGTGTGTTTTTTTGCCATTGAACATTGGTAATATAAATACAAATTACATTTGTGTTTGCCTTCATGGCCCAAAATGATGTACTAGCCAAAACTAGCCAAAAACGTTCAGCCGATCTACAAGCTCGCAACGTGTTGCATCGTGACACATTGTGAGCTTGTAGATCTGCTATTTTCGCTATTCTCTGAGCAAATGTTTTTTTTTTAAATGACACCAGGTCAGGAAAGTGGTTAAAAGAGCATATGCACAGCGGAAAATAATAACGATGGAAATATGACATTTCTGTTTGATTTCATCCAGATGTTTTTATACAGATGAACGCTAACGATTATGCAAAAAAATTATTGCGATTAGCTGAAATATTATGATCAGGCGATTATGTCACAACCGCGACAGGCCTACACGTGCCCCCGGGAGAGGCCATTGTGCAGCCTCAGCAGAAAGGAGGCTTGAACAGCGCAACGGAGTGGCTGCCGCTACATGTTATAACTGCACACTCAGGCATCTAACAACTCGTTAAATGCCCTTTTCTCTAAGCAGGCGTTCCCTGGGGGAAGTACACAGAGGGAGTGACATCATAGCCATTAGAGGGTTGTAATGATCGTGGCAGTGATTGCTGATGGGCCTGATGCTAACTTGCTGCTGGAATGTGACACAGCGTGACATCAGGGTCCAGCGTCTCCTTGTGAAGGATGGGTATGGTCGGTGGTGTTAGCAGTATAAGCCTGAGGATTGTGATTGAACTGACTGAAAGTTCAAGTTCTGTACCTTAGTTCTGTACTTAATCCTTTATAAGACCGGGAACGCATCTGTGTCATTTTAAGATGTCTTTGGCTATTCAAAAATAGCAGATCTACAAGCTCATAGCGCGGCACTCGGTGCCGCGCTATGAGCTTGTAGATCTGCTATTTTAGAAAAGTCTTGAAAATGTGTTCAAATCTTTGAATACATATATTTTTAAAGCAAACATTTGTAACTCAAATCTTTGCTTCTGGGGGGTCCCTGGAAAAAGAACATTTTGAGATGGGGGTCCGCGGCCAAATACATAATCTAAAAATGTTTTCTAAATCCTAGCAGTATGTTGCTATATCAGTGGTGCTCCAACTTTTCCACCTTAAGGACCCCCAAAATGATCATGTATTTGGCAGCGGACCCCCATCTCAAAACATGTTGTTCCAGGGACCCCCAAAAGTACAGATCGGAGTTAAAAATGTTTGCTTTAAAAAAAAAATATATATATATATTCAAAGATTTGCACCAATTTCCACGATTTAAAAAAGAAATAGCAGATCTACAAGCTCATAGCGCGGCACCTGAGCTTGTAACTATTTTTGAATAGCCAAAGAAATCTCAAAATGACACAGATGCGTTCCCGGTCTTAATGGATTAAGTACAGTTTTGAGGTACACCTATACTTTACTTGAGAGATGGCAATACTTTTTGGACTTTTACTCAAGTCCATTTTTTGAATACAGGCCTTTTAGTTGTGTGTCTCTCTTCCACCACTGGGTTGTGGGGGTATAATTTAGGTATAGTGTGTGTGTGTGTGTGTGTGTGTGTGTGTGTGTGTGTGTGTGTGTGTGTGTGTGTGTGTGTGTGTGTGTGTGTGTGTGTGTGTGTGTGTGTGTGTGTGTGTGTGCTGCTGCAGAGACTTGTATGGGTTGTTTGTATTGTATACTCACTCCTTGGGTGGGTTGAGGTCTTCAGGTCTGGTCTCAAAGAACACTCTGACCTCCTCACACTGTGAGATGTAGACTGGCAGCTGAATGAGGGCCTGCGGGCACACAGGAGCACGTAGAATAAATACACAC
This sequence comes from Gymnoscopelus braueri, assembly GCF_963280865.1. NCBI lineage: Eukaryota > Metazoa > Chordata > Actinopteri > Myctophiformes > Myctophidae > Gymnoscopelus > Gymnoscopelus braueri. The sequence goes on along the minus strand of NC_137609.1, from coordinate 44,606,676 downwards.
ACGCTGACAAGACACACTAACAAATGCAACAAGACCAATATGGTCGGGAGAAGGGGTTTCACGACCACCGACTTTGTACATAGCTGCCTCGTTTTTCACGATGGTTGTCAAATAGTTGACAAGTTGCCTTTTACCTTTCCGACTTTTTAATTTCAAGGACCCCCATAGCTCTGAGAGTGCATTCTCAGAGTTACAGACCTGTAAGGGTCCATTTAGAACCCCTTCAAGGAACCCAGAGGGTCCCTGGACCCCACTTTCAGATCCACTGCCGTAGTGTTACTATAATAATAATCTCTCAAGAACAGAACGCTGGGGGCGCTGTTTTTCCTTTTTATTTGACGATGGGTTCCCAGATTGCTATAATAAAGACATAGTGAGAGTTCTGAGTAACAATGACGATTGTATTTCCAAAGCAGGAAGCATTCTGCTGCAGCAAGACCGGACCACAGTTTATAAACTTAAAAAGAAAATACATTCATTTTGGTTACTCTAAACACAAGATTAACTAAAATAAGCAGTTGTCATCGAGAGATGTATGTTCTGTTTGTAATAATGTATGTATTTTAAAAGGGGGGAAATGTACACAGTGACTGTAATCTAATACTTATCTTGTGACAGTGGTTCAAATCCCCCAAGGATCTTTGCATGTGATTCTATTCTAGATATTGTTGTTGTTTGTATGGCAGACAACGGCTCACACCAGCACGTGATGTGAATGGTTCACAAGTAAACAGCACACACTGGCAACAAGTCAAGCTAATAAGATCACCAAGCCCTTAAAAAAAACACTCAATTCATTCATCATTTGGCACTCGGCTCCTTTACGATTCAAACTCAGTTCACCGGTCCCCTTCCCTCCCTCCCTCCCTCCCTCTCTCCCTCATCTCATCTCATTCCTCTCTCTCTGGGGGTCTGTCGATCATCACAAGGGAGCGGGGATACGAGCTCGGAAGATGAAAGACAAAAAAAACCCCACCATGCTCAGTTCTCTCTTTAGTGGTCTGAAAGTCGGGTCTGCAAAGGGCAGTCGAGAGGCAGATAATCATCTCTACAAACTGACGGCTCCAACGAGGCGAGACAGAATGACTGACGCCGGCCTGGTCCGTTTTGTTGGACCACACGGCGATTATCACTCCGAGGAGCAAGGGAACTAGGGAGCTAGGGAACAAGGGAGCACCACCATCCCTCCCTTTCAGGCTGCCAGCAAGCGTAGCACGGCGCTATCCATCAAGGCCCCGCTACCTCCAACCTTATGTCTCTGACTTTAATAATCCTAAGTGCTTCAATACTGTCCTCGGAGAGAAAGGAGTCTCCCTCCTCCCTTCACTCTCTCTCTCTCTCTCTCTCTCTTTCTCTCCTTCTCTGTCCTTCCTCTGCTCTCTCCTTCTTTCCATCACAAGCTGAACAGATATCAGATATGACATCAGGGCTTGACAGCTCGGGAGCCATCATCATCGTTGCTCTCGTCTCCATACTGGGAACCGCCGTGGCTCCGTGCCAACAGAGCAGTGGGACCGCTGCCACAGCCAGAGCCTGCTGTTCTCCTCCCGTCAAAGACAAGGTCAAGGAGAGTGACGTGCGTACTGCGTACCCCTCCCATTATGCATTTTGTTGATCCGTGTGTGCGCGTACGATCTCCAGCGATCAATTCCCATGATTGAAACTGCACTTTTAAGAACCTCCACATTTTTCAGGTAAATTCCACACAGCTACAGTATATTGCTCTCCCCCCCCACACACACACACCCCCCAACCCCATCTGACGCTGACATGATTCGGTTCAGTGGTGGAAAAAGTAATCACATTTTCTACTTAAGTAAAAGTATTAATACTGCAATGTAGAAATACTACATCGGCCCGTGTAAAGTAAAAGGCCCGTGTTCAAAATGTTACTTGAGTAAAAGTGCAAAAGTATTGGCTTCAAAATATACTTAAAGTGCCTAAAGTAAAAGTACTAAGATGTTTGAAAATAGCAGATCTACAAGCTCACAAGGCATTGCGATGCGACGCCTTGTGAGCTTGTAGATCGTCTATTTTCAAATAGCCTATGTATAAAATAGGGCTAAAGTGGTTAATGTATGTTTCATAATATCATAAGTTATATCTGCAAAGTAACTAGTAACTAAAGTTTTCAAATAATTGTAGTGGAGTAAAAGTACAATATTTGCCTCCGAGATGTAGTGGAATAGAAGTAAAAGTATTGAAAATTGGAAATAGTACCTCAAAAAAGTTCAATACTTGAGTAAATGTACTTAGTTAATTTACACCGCTGATTCGGTTTCAAAGCAGTGGCCGTAGGTTTGATAGCGCTGGTTTTCTCAACTGTTCTGGCAACTGCATTGAATTTAGGGGTCACTAGACCAGTAATCTCTCGGCTGAATCTGTCAGCAGTCAGCACCACTGCCCTAAACATGTAGTGTTGTTGCTGGTAGGAATAAACACAGAAGCTCCCGGTAGGAAGTGGACAAAGAAAGGGGAGGAGCCAAACCAAGTCCTGTTTCTACACAAAAAAAGGAGTTAAAACAAATGGGTTGCAAGACCAGTGTGGTTCTCAAAGTGGGGTCCAGGGACCCTCAGGGGTCTTTGCGGGGGTTCCAGGGGTTCTCCAACAAAATGAGAAACAACCACCATCTTTTAAACTTCAGCTATTCAAAAATAGCGGATCTACAAACTCATAATGCGACGCATTGTAAGGTTGTAGATCGGCGAAAATCAGAAAACAATTGAACATTTGGAATACTAAACATGGCATGAAATCTTGTCTGATGGGGGTCCGCGGCCAATTACATAACAATTTGGTGGGTCCTTCACGTGACAATGTTAGAAACTCACTGCACTAGACGTAACGGTAGGCAGAGATCCCTGATCGCTCGGCAACATGAGACTAGAGTGGTCCCAGCCATGAATTCAGCAGTCAGCTTGTGACCTGTTCACTCATTAGAATTCTCCCCAGGGACGAGACAGGAGACCTCCTCCAGGGCCCATTACAGCAAATGGACTTTATGGGTGTTCTTTACTGCACACAGCATTAAGGTAATTGGTGTGTGTGTGTGTGTGTGCGTGTGCGTGTGCGTGTGCGTGTGCGTGTGCGTGTGCGTGTGTGTGTGTGTGTGTGTTTCAGACAGAGGACAAATATGTCAGGAACAGAATAGGAACTGTTTGTACAGTCCCATAAGCATAAGGCACAGGGGGACCAAGCCCAAACGTGACTGTACTCTATTTGCCCACAACAACACAGTGCATCTTCCAAAACCAACCTCTTTCCAAACAAAAAACGGGCGTTATTTCTGTTTTGTGGCTAGACAATATTGCCAAATTAGAAGGTTTGAGATTGTTCCCCCCCCATGTCTGATGACTCAACATATCGACCTTTCCCTGACTAACCGAGAGAGAGAGAGAGAGAGAGAGAGAGAGAGAGAGAGAGAGAGAGAGAGAGAGAGAGAGAGAGAGAGGGTACGCATAAACTCTCTTAGAAATGGATAACTTATCTTGAACTCATTTGCAACTCAAGTCTGTTGTGGTTTTCATCGCAGATATTTGTTGACGTCCTTATCTGTGGAGTCATGTATGGGCTCAGCATCTATAGCAACAAACAACACGTTGACAGTACGATGCTGTGGGCATCGGACCTGTGTCCTTTCAGTAACAGGACAGGACTTTTGGAATGAAAACTGAAAACATATATTTGAGTGACCTGACTATAGTGATTCTAGTCCAGGAATCACTCTTCCTTACTACAAACAGTGCAGGGCCTCCATATCGTTTCAGATTGTGTTTCCTGGTTTGAATAAAAAACATCAGATTTCACAACCCGGGGGGGTGGGGGGAATTCCATATGAGTCAGGCTGAGGCCTCAGCTGTTTGACAGAAGGGCTGACACAGCTTTCCTCTGAGGACATTTTGCAAAACATCAAAAGAACCAAAAGAACTCTCCGGTTTCACCGTGTCAACCTGACTGTGCACAGGAGGTGAGTGAAACCCACCACCTAGTCAGCTCCGGCAGAACCACATTGGCTTTGAACATGTGGCTAAGGGGTCCTGGAGGACTGTGGTTGCTAACCTAGGGTCCAGACTCCAGCCCCCACCCCCCCCCACCCCCCACCCGTGAGGCCTCGTCTGTTTGGAGGTATAGGCTACATCTTTTAACACAGGGGTCTTCAACGTTTTTCAGGACCCCTTAGCTGAGAGAGGGAGATGAACCAGGGACCCCCACTACATATTGAATAAAATTGCGTTGCAGATTAAACTTTTTCATATATTTCATAGACAGCTTCATAGACTTGTTTGGTGTATTTTCAGACATTTAAACTCTCAGCACTTAGTAAACTTGACCTTAGGCTCTGTACTTGGTCTGCTTTTTTCCCCCTCTACAGTCTACAGCAAACCTCTTTGCCGAAAATAGCCGATCTACAAAGTTTGAGCTAGTAGATCGGCTATTTTCGGCTAATGTTCCCCTCAGAATATAGGGATGCTAGTGTTCAAGTGGTTAATGTAAATAAAAGAAAACATTCCTATGGCACAAAGATTTGGAGAACCCCCTGTAGTAACTCTGAGGACCCCCTAGGGGTCCCGGACCCCCTGTTGAAGACCCATGGTTTATCATTTTGCACTAAATCATAACTTGCTTTCATCCACTGTCTGCCTGTATGTTCTCAATGTGATATCAATCCACACAGCTTTTGTCAGGTGTAATAAAAGTGTGTGTGGGGGGGGGGGGGGGGTTCTGAGGAAAAGGTGGGGAACGCTGTAGGAGGATCAAAGTTGAGGCAGTGGTGGTGAGGGGGCACGGACCCCAGGACCATAGAGGTATAATATAACTAGAGGGCGGATTGCCCCGCCCCCAGCTATCATTTCAATGAATGTGCTCAGTGGCGTTTTGAAGCACCCGGAAGTAAGAATAGGAACCAATATGGAACCAATATGAACCAATGGAATCGCTCCATGCGTCGTGACGCGTCGTGAGCATGTGCACAAAACGGGAGACGCACGAGCAGTAGCATTTAAGTGCATTCTCAGATTTGACCACCAGGCTTGGCCGCTTCAATGTTCTACCGTAGTTCTGGGGGCTTGCCCAGGACGCTGTGTTGTTGACCTGTTAATCAGCGGGATGTGTCATCCAGCGAACGGTGAGAGGAACTTTCACCTGCCACCAACATGAACCAGGGGGGCAAAGCCACGAGGATGGATCATAGACCATATTCACACGGCGGCCATTGTGCTATTAAGCTAATGAAATGCCACCCCGTTGCCACCCCGTTTTTTCAATGTAAAGTGCCAACATGGCCGCCATGTGAATATGGTCTATGGCACAGTGCACAAATAGTAAAGCCAGGAGTTAGTTTTACATTCAACAGTAGTGTTCCATAGCACCTTAAAACAGTGTTCCATTTATGTGTACACTCTCAGAGTTACAGACCCGTACGGGTCAGGTGGTCGGGACAGTGAGTCGAAGGGTTAATTTCTTTTATTATTTGAGTTTGATATACTGGTGAGCGGACCCCATTTGTTTCCATTAGCATTTCAGCAAAATTCTAAGCAAGCTTACATTGAACATTTCTCAGTAACCATAATGCTGAAATTATGAATTTGAAAGAACCTTGGGATGTGCCACATCCCTTGAATATAATAGAAGGCCATTAGTTTGAAGAATGCAATGAATATATTGAAACATGGATGTATTCTAGCCAATTTCTTGTCCCTGTCTGTCTGCACATGTAAGCTGTGTTACTTTGTTGTGTGTATATGGGGATGCCACTTTCACCACACTTAAAACACACCGTTTTTCATCCTACTAGTGTTGCGTGCCTCTTACACGGTACACCATTTCTCAAATGTCACAACAGGTTAAGCCCACACAAAGAAATACAATCCTGAAGGCACTACAAATGGTGGCATGAGGTCAGGGAGGAATGACATCTCAAGCACTTCGACAACATGCAACGCCAGGCTGAAACAACCCCTGCTGACTGCATCCATTCCACACCCACAGTGGTGTATAAAGTAACTAAAGTATGTTTACTCAAGTCCTGTACAATTTCAAGGTTCCGTTACCGTACTTGAGTATTTCCATTTCTTTAAACTTTAAACTTTGTACTACTCCACTACATCGCAGAGGCAAATACTGTAAGTTTACTCCATTACATCTCAGAGGCAAATACTGTACTTTTTACTCCACTACATCTCAGAGGCAAATACTGTACTTTTTACTCCATTACATCTCAGAGGCAAATACAGTTTTTTTTTACTCCATTACAATTATTCGACAGCTTTAGTTACTAGTTACTTTTCATATTTAGATTAGTATTACTTGTAAAACTTACGTTAACTACTATTAAGCCCTATGTTATACTTCTTTCACCACTGCACACCCACACAGACACAAACCCAACAACACAACTCCTCCTCCCACCCCTGAACTCCTATTTTTCCCATAAGTGGTAAAAGATGTTGCCTACACACAGCTGTACATTCCTCTAACCCCACACGACCCTCCGAGACACTCAGGAGGCAAAAAAACACTCCCACAGCCAATGTCATGCACTTATTTCACCCCTAAAGCCTCAGTTATACTATGTGTGCCGGGTTTTGTGCTCAGTAAATAGCAGATCTACAAGCTCACAACACGTCAGGTTTGTGACGAGTTGTGAGCTTGTAGATCTGCTATTTATGGCACGCAACACCAGCGTGAAACTAAGTATAAATCAAGCTTAAATGTCACACACATAAACATCAGCTCTCGCTCATTTACTCAAGTACTGAACTTAAGTGCAGTTTTAAGGTATGTTTAGTTTACTTGAGAATTCCCATTTTGTGATACTTAAAACTTCCACTCCGGTACATCTCAGAGGAAAATTATTGTACTTTTTACTCCACTACAATTATTTGACAACCCTATTTTATACTTAAAAAACAGCCAATCTATAAGCTCAAAACGCGTCACACATCATGACGTGTTGCGAGGTTGTAGATTGACAAATGTTTGTATTTTTACTTTGGTACTGTAAGTATATATTTTGATGCTATATATATTTTTAATACTTGAGTACATTCACTCAAGTCACATTTTGAATACAGGCCTTTCACTTGTAACAGGGTATGTTTATATTGCGGTATTGCTAGTTTTACTTAAGTAAAATATCCGAGTGCTTCTTCCACCAATGGTCTCGCTTAATGGCAACAAACCTTGAGATACTTTTTCTTTGGTTGAGAAGGTCAGAAGTGACAATAACATCTTTCAGCAAGTGTTTTACTTGGCTGACAGTCATTCTGAACTGCATTGTTTTTAATGACTTGTTCTCTCTCTCTCGTCTTGGATGAAAACATCTGCTCAAATGCAAACAACGAGGAGGAACACAAAAGGAGGCATGTTGGAACTACCTTCCAACAACCAAACTCAATCCCCCCACGTCAGTCAGGCTGAGAGACGAATGTTTTACAGGCCCTTAAGGAGAGGGCCTTTAAAAACAAACAACAACACGGGCTGTGGGCTGTGGACATTATGCTGACTGGAGCAAGCTCAGCACTAAGCAAGTTCTTTGCCTTTGGCCTAGCTCATGGAGAACCAGATAGTCAAATAACAGCATGATATACCAACTGAGACGAGGCCCATAACTTGGTGTTGATTTTGACAGCAAATTTAGATTTAGTTTTAGTCATAGTCTTTTGAATAAAATTCCATTTAGTTTTTGTCATATTTGAGTCATCTGAAATGTTTTACTGTTAGTCTACTTTTAGTCGACTAAATCTACAGTTGATTTAGTCGACTAAAATGTATTTTGGCGGTGCCTTGATGGCGTCGTAATAGCTGATTTTACACTTGGTTGCGTGCTGAAAATAGCCGATCTACAAGCTCACAACGCGTCGCAGTGCGATGCGTTGTGAGCTTGTAGATCGGCTATTTTCAGAGCACAACACCCGACACCAAACATAAAATGACTTGTCTTAGTTCTACTGGATCTCATTTTAGTCTAGTTTTTATTTGTTGACGAAATTGTCGGTATATTTAGTCTTAGTTTTAGTCATCATAGCTTGGTTTTTATTTGATTTTGATCTAGTTTTCGTCAGTGAAAAAAGGTAGTCTACTAACATTTTTCGTCGACGAAATCAACACTGCCCCTAACCTCTGCAGATGTAGCACCCAAAAACAAAGAAGCATCTAAGACCTGTTGAGGTGGATGCACAGATTACACATAAATATATATTATATATATATAAATGTAATATGTATATAAATAACACAATGATCTTGAAAATAACTAAAAAAAACAATGGGATTGTACATTCCCGGAAATCTTACAGCAGAGCTACTGCAGACCTCATTCTGAGGTCAGTAAATTCCGGGCACATAACAAATTAAGTCTACTTCGCTCATTATCCAGACCACATTCTTAGGTGGTCAAGCTTATATGATTTGGATTGTACAGTACAGTTGCAAAAATACTAGTGACTTTCCAGTTTTCGTTACATTAAATATTTGCTGGGAGAATTTCCCCCAGATTGCCGATGCTGGGGTTTAAGTGGTTACGCCGTTTTATACTTCATCACACGACAGTGTCACGAGCCGATAATAGCCGATCTACAAGCTCAGAACGTGTCACGGATGCGCCACATTGTGAGGTTATAGATGAGATGTTTTTCTGCTATACACAGATGATTAAAAAAAATCTTTGTATTTTCAGGCCAACTCTTGATGCTATCAAATATCAGTTATCAAAAATCACAGTATACCAAAGTTAGTTCCGAGAGGCTTTCTAAAGAGTGCTAAAATCTCATGATAACTGCACTCCAACACATCCATTACTTAGCTTACCCGTGCCCTATCAACAGCCACTACCGACTGTAATAAAGTTTTTTTGGTTGTTTAAATTTTAATAACACACAACTGTGACTCTTCTCCCTCCTAAACTGCCCATTGCAGTCAGAACTGGAGGAGATTCACTCCAACTTTTCCGCAGTAATCTGAAGACTGACTTCTTCAGACTCCACCTGACCCCCCTGGCACTTCACTCTCCCTGTACCTCTTCTTACCACCTTCTGCCTTGATTCATGCTACTGACCAAGATACCGCTACTATGCAGACATTGGTCACTCGTTCTCGTGTTTTTGTTTCTTCTTAGGTTTGTTTTCTTGACATGTTAAGAATGTAATAGCATGATATTTAGACAGAAGCCAGGTTCCTTGTTTACCTGGTATCCTATATGTTCAATGTACAGCTTGTTACTTAGATAGCTTATTGTTAAGACAGATGCTAGGTTCATGGTTTACCTCTATACTATCCTAGTTTCTTGGAGCACTACACTGTTCTCTCTGCATTCTCTGTGATCATTTACCTTATTGTCACTCTGGATAAGAGCATCTGTTAAAGACCCACTAAATTGTGGGTTATCTGCCTGCATCACAACAGTGGCAAGATCTCATGCTATGCATGTACCGCTCCCCCTCATACAGGTTACTGCTGCCTAATTGAAATGTCAAAGTGATAACATATTACAGAGCATACACACAGTAAAGTATGGTTTCATTTCCACACGCAGTACAACTCATGGAACTTGTTACAGGAAGTCCATTCTTTCTCCACAACGGCATTAAAAATATATATACAAACAATGGGCAAGAAATATATTGTAGGATACTCTTATAAGGGAAGGCCAAAATATATAGAAGTATATGTGCAGACAGGAATTTTGCAATTTGCAACCAAAATGTGTATATTTTTAAAACATACAAATGAAATAATATTTCACTCGGCTATAACATGGTGAAACATGGTGAAAATAGCCGATCTGCAAGCACACACCGCGACCCGTTGAAGCTTGTAGATCGGCTATTTTTGTACATTTTTGGTAAATTTGTGCTTAGAATGACATGCCCAGCTTGAAACAGACGTGACCCTTTGATCTTCCAGAGCATGTGGAACTTGAAACAGGCTAACTGAATGTCTCTGTTTGACAGATATAATATCTGTGAGGAGAAGCAGAGCAGGTGATGTCTGCCGTTCACTGAAACGGGGCAATGGACACATCTAGAATAGACACAGCTCAATGCGTGCAGCAGTGGTGGTTACCAGATTTTCCTGGTCACTCTCAATTTAACTTATCACGCTCTCAATGAGAAACAGAGGTAATTTCTTCCATTTCCCTACGCAATACAAAGCTAGAATTGGATCACTGGATGCTATACGTAACTGTTGCTTTTCCACTGAGATCAGCAGCACTGTGTACCCTTTACTTCTAGTAGCTGATCATGTAATAGTTAGTAAGTAGCCTCATGTGGCACATACATCAGGGTCTTCTTCTGTAGCGTGAGGCGCCTTGCTGTACAAGTATATCCCCCAGCCACGATGTACAAGTACACCCCCCTGGACATGACGCTAGTATGTCACAGGGACCTACCCCCAAATGCAACCCTTGATGCAGAGTGCCAAGCAGGGAGGCATTGGGTCCCAATTTTATAGTCTTTAGTATGTACCGACCCAGCAGGGGGATTGAACCGCGGCCCTCCCAATCTCAGGGCGGACAATCTAACCACAAGGCTACTAGTCTGCTCCTGATTTCGTGTATAGAGGGGCGGGTGTATAGAGCCGGCGAGAGACTGCGCCTGATCCCATTGGTTCACCGATCTGTCCGTCAACCCCCGCCCCGTTAACACAACATTACGAGCGACGCCCACTGCACTCTGGTTGGTTGGGAAATGAAACACTTCCTCATACCCAGTACAGGCTATGGTTGGGCCAGGCTTTTATTTTTTAGGTAAACTAAACAATAAAAGCCTGGAGATCGAGGCTACAAGGCCACTGAGCTGGTTGCAGCATGTAGTAAGGCGATTGATTTCTGGTCACCATGGCTTTCTTAATAGATCGACCTACTTCAGCCTCCTGGATCCTTCACAGTAAAATGCTCACTCCGAGTGTACAAATGTAACCAAAAACGTGGTCCATTTGGTTACATTTGCAGACACCCAGTTTTTTCATTCCAATCATTGATTCATTTCAGTGTACTCTACTCACCCCGCAGTACTCATTGATGGGCCTCAGCCGTTTCATGGCAACATCCCTGATGTGGCTCCTTCTGAAAAGGATTTTTCCTGGAATAAAATCAGGGACAAAAGTCATTAGGTACTGTACTGTGTACTATAGGCCTATGCATGCAGTAACATAGCAGCCATTCTTATAACCAGTTTCAGCTGTCAATACAGTTGCTTTTTGTTAGGCTTTTTGAAAATAAATATATAAATGGGAACCCACGCGATCATAATCTGCTCATAAGGGGTTCATTGTTTGTAATATTGCCTCACGAATATTTTTTTTTGTGAACAAGCGTTCACAAAAATATCTATAAAAGTCAAACGACACATCGCGTCATTACAATGCAAAAAAAATATTACAGCTTTGGCATTTGGCTGACGCTCTCCCTCATCCAGAGCTTCTTAATGCGTTGCGAGAACTTCCAACGGGGGGTCGATGAGGGCACGATGCCGGTCCTGGACAACATCAGTCCATTAGAATGCAGACAGAGGCTGATACGGTAGGCCCATCAATAATGTCAGTCTGACAGCGCCGAGGCGGCTTATGAGCTGTGGGAGACCGCTGGCCTTTTCCTCGCTTATGAATAAATGATTTTGGGAACCCAAATTATGGCCATTATGTGTGACTATCTAAAAACCACTTCCCCGCCATTCTTATCTTCAGTCGCATACAAGCGCTGGTATGTGGGGGTTCTGGGGCAGCCATAACAATAACAAGAAATGACTACAAAATACAAATAGGCCTCTTAAAAAGAAAAGGGGAGAACTTTTTTAGTGTGTTACTTTTATGGTTAAGCAGGAAGTTACAGCAGCCAGCATACATTTTCTACTTGGTTTGTAGCTGGTGAGGGATCTCTCGAGCGGTCAGACAGCCAAAATGTACGCTTGTGAACTCGACATTAAGTCGAGGCTGTAAAACATTGATTCCCGACCTGCGGGGCGGGGCCCACTGGTGGGCTGTGAGAATAATTCCAAATGGGCCCCCAAATAATTGGCGACACATTAAGATTATAATGACGACATAACATTAATATAAAAAAATTTCTTTGTGACGCCGATAAATATGAACTGAAAGTATACTACGTTAGTTCCACTGATCCAAGCCGGAACACAATCGATTGATTGATCATTCAAATAAACATGCTCTGTAAAATGCACTGATGGCCGAAAGGCTGCCTTTCTGAGTGGTCAGACGGCTGGGTCGCAAACGCTTTCTGGGATTTTCAAGCAGGCCCCGATCTAGGAAAAAGGTTGGGAACCACTGCTGTAAAAAGAACAAAAAGGGCACAAAGGGCGACATGGTTTTCCAGAGGTTACGGTACCAACGGGCTTATGGTATTTGTTAAGAGAGCCTTTAAGGCGGACTAAGTGAAACATGACTCTATCACTGTGGAGATCTCAATGGAGAGGTCTCTCTCTCTCTCTCTCTCTCTCTCTCTCTCTCTCTCTCTCTCTCTCTCCTCCTTAGAATCCATGCTGCCTGAAATGGCTTCTTCTCTGCAGGCTTGGCTCGGCTCTCAGGGCTCCCAAACCGCAGGATACACGTGTCTGCTTTGTGTGTGCACCGTAAGTGTGTTTGTGTGCGTATTTGTGCATGCTAGTTAGAGCGAGAGGGGGGGAGAGAGAGAGAGGGAAAGAGAGAAACAGTCATGCATCTGATCCAAAATGCACTGCTGGAAAGTAAGTATATTTACTCAAGTACTGTACTTAAGTACAGATTATTTTGGCATACTTTTACTTTGCTTCAGCACTATTTTATACTTCAGCTATATTCCAAAAACAGCTGATTTACAAGCTCACAAAGTGTCACATCGCAACGCTTTGTGAGCTTGTAGAATAAGCTATTTTCAAAAAAGCTTTATACTTTCACTTTGGTACTTTAATTATATTTTGATACCTATAGGCTACTTTTGTACATTTTCTCAAGTAAAATTGCAAATACAATACTTTTGCTTGTGACAGAGTATTGCTACATTGCAGCATTACTTTCACTTAAGTAAAGAATCATAGTATGTCTTCCACCACGCAATCCACACAAAAGTCCAGTCCGCCTCCACAACCCCAGACATCCTCACCACGACCACATCCATTAGCTGACTCAGGTGGGGGAGGGGGTGGGTGAGGGGGTGGGGGGGGGCAGTGCTGGAGCGGAAATCCCATTCATCTGCATTTCCTTCACTTGAAGCAGCTCACGTTGTTTATTTTTAGTAGGACAGATGTTTCATACATGTAACTCATGCCTACTACTAACACGGCACACTTTGACAGCGTTACGGCTGCAATCTGTAAATTGCACGTCCTACCCAGGATTCTAACCCTGCGAGTATAGAGCTTCAGGCGGTACTACTTGTCAACCAGTTGGTGTCCTCCCCGACACCCGGGTCTACTTTTCTCTATGGAAGAGCACAGAGATCACCTTTAACCGTTGCAAATGTACTAATTTAGTTATTGTATTAAATCAACCTCTATCATACACATTGGTTAAAGGGACTACACCATGAATTTTAACTTGTTCTTCTTTTTTGTGTGTTTTTGGTCTCCCCTACCTCTCTTCTATCCCCCAAAATACCCCAGTTTGAACACTCAGGCTTTCACAGCAAATCTGGGGTTTTCTGTAAATTGGTCTCAAAACAGGCCAAACTGATTTGGTCCCTGACGTGACGTCACGTCAGGGAACAATTCCTCCCGTTTTTCAGTTCCAATCCCCCTTTTCTTTTTTTTTCTTCTTTTTTTTCTCCACACAGAACCAGGAGATAACATGCATACAAACTGGCTCATTAGTGCCCCGTGCCAAACAGGACAATGTGGTATTGCAGGTAAAAGTGCTTTATAAGCCAGAGAGAAGTTAGTTGGAATGAGTATATCTGAGGCTTGATTTAGGCTCAAACCCTTTGAAAAACGTTTGAGGGACATAAACAATATGATATTAAATATTATTATTATTTTTTTAATTCATGGTGTAGACCCTTTAAAATAATATTTTATTCATTTAAATAATAATAAACGTTGAGGGTTATACTGTGTTCATGAGTGGCACAGATACATAAAACATAAATGTCAGAAGGCATATAGGTTCATAAAATTATAATGAGAACAGATGAATGAATGTTTCAACCATAAATCCTAAAGACGGAAGTCTTAGTTTCTAAGAGGAAAAAGAAGAATCCCGTCTAAAAGTGGACAGAATTACATAGCAGACACACTCTGTGTCATTGAAGGTGCCGGTGACGTGTCGCCGATGAACGAATACCTAAAGTTAGACTGTTTATTCTCTTCCTCCGCCTCTCGTAAGACTTTGAAGAGCTCAGAGACTTGAAAGTCAAACCCCCCCCCGCCCGCCCGCCCTCCCTCCCTTTCTTCCTCTGTCTCTTGCGTTCTCGTCACTTCTCTGAAAAGAGAAAAGTGCTCTTGACAAGTCTTCCCAAAAGTTCTCTGGGGGTCAGAACGCAGAACGTTGACTCAACACTGGCCCGCTCTGTATGCGCGGCGGAGGCAGCGGTGGGGCTCATGGGTGCAGCAGCAGCAGCAGCATGCAGCCCCGATGAAAAGGGCCTGTTCTGGTAAAAAAAAAAGCAAGGATAAACAGACACCGCCGCTTTTTGGAGCCCAGGGGCTGCTTGAAGACGGGTGGGTGGGGGGGGGGGGGTCCTGAGAGGAGTTCGGAAGATGGAGATGGGGGTGGGGGGGGGGGGGGGGCTGGGAATAAAAGGCCTTTCTTTCCGCTACCTTCTTATAAGTCAGCTCTACAGTGAGTCTCTGTGTGTCACTGTGTGTACCAGACTTTTAACCCGTTAAGACCGGGAACGCATCTGTGTGTCATTTTAAGATTTCTTTGGGCTATTAAAAAACAGCCGGAGATACAAGCTCATGAGCTTGTAGATCTGCTATTTTTGAAAAATCGTGGAAAATTTGGGCAAATCTTTGAACATGTACATTTTTTAAGCGAACATTTGTTAAATATTTTTGTTCCAGGGACCCCCAGAAGCACTCGGTGCCGCGCTATGAGCTTGTAGATCTGCTATTTATGAATAGCTAAAAGAATCTTAAGATGACACAGATGCGTTCCCGGTCGTAATGGGTTAATACGTTGTGCCTCCCTCCCCTCGTGCTACTCGACTCTCGAGGGGGATTTGGGACTAACTATTTTCAAATGATCTGATGCATATCAAATTGGAGCCCTTGAAATGAAAAAAAGGACCACTAGCCTAAAACTCCCTTATTGCCGCTAAAAGCAATGTTTGTAGTGCACGTGTGTGGAGGTCAGAACTGAAGCATGAGCATGTGTGTACTTTGTGTATGTGGTAATTACAGGTATGCCCAACACACTCCGACTGGACAAAGACAATTATTGCTTTCGCCAACGCTGAGGGGGAAGCGAGACCTTGAGAAAGGCATGTGCATGATGCATACGTTATGTTTCTTTGATCTTGCCACTTGCCAGTAATTCAGGACAAACCTTTTTCATTTCAAGAACCCCCACTTTGATTATGCATTAGACCAGTTATTAGACCAGTTATTCCCAAATTGTGTGCTGCCAATGAAACAAGTCCAGGTGTACCGTGATATTTTTTGACAATCATGAATTTTATTGCAATATAACTATACAACAAGCTATGAATTTACTATTACATCAGTCATTTGTGCGCACTCATCACAAATTTGTTTACCACTTTCAACCCGGCGTCACTATTTTGGGCATCTCAATGTATGCGGAAATGTTAATTTAATGTATTTAATTGTTTATTTATTTTCAAAAACTCTTTGAAAATAGCAGATCTACAATCTACACCTCACAATGTGTCACAATGTATTGCGTTGTGAGCTTGTAGATAGGCTAGCTTCACTATAAATACATGTGTTTGCTTGAGATGATGACTTGCCCATTGGGCACAAAAGGTTTGAAAACCACTGCATGAGACCACAGACCCCATTTGATGGGATTTTGATCTCTGAGACCCCAATCAACACTGTGAAACCCTGAGCATTAGTTTAACTCTGAGTGAGTACAAAATGGAGCCAAATACTGTAGACCGTCCATTTGGCCCCATTTGTTACAGACCTGTAACGGTCATTTAGCTAGGGACCCTCTAGAACCAACTCAAGGACCCTTTGGAGTCACCAGACCATGTTCAAGTTCAAGTTCCTCGTCATTCATAACTTTACATCAGAGATGCACAGCAGAACAATATTACGTTACAATGGCTATGTCAAAAACACCACAATTCATAACCTCAACTAGAAAAAACTCAGCAATGTTTCAAATAAATATCATAATTAACACTAAAATAATTGGCCAAACCATTTCAAATATAAAAATGTACGTATCACACAAATATCCCGATTCTATTGCACATGAAACCCTAGACCCATACGATTCCACACAAATGAATATTGCACATACTATTAAAGTGCATGTGTATTTCCAATGTGAATATATCACATCTCAATGTCTCTTGAGAGCTAGTGTTCCGGTACAACAGGTAGGTCTGTACGTCTGCCTGGAGATCTGGCTTGAGGAGCAGAAGGGGTGAGTGTGGAAGTTGGCTGGTGTCATGAATACATCAACCTCTGAAGGTCTGGGTCTCTTACAGTGCCAGGAAGAGACGTCTGCAGCCAGACAAGTATACAGTTTGGATATTTATTTACGCTGTTATTTTATAACACGGGTTGTTAAATGTTCCAGCAACAAATAACAAAACTGAACAGTTCATTTCCAAAATACTATAAACCAGTGCCTTAAAATTATCGTTCAGTCCCTCTAGACTAGTATAGTTAGAGGATCCAGTGTGTAAAAGTGTTATCATTCATTAGTGGACGATGTACGTTTTTTTTTTACACAGAGCAAATGAAATAGTTTGTCAAAAAAGCATTCTGCAGAGAAGACATTTATATTATCTGCAGTCGTTGCCAAGGAAAGCCCTTGAGAGCTGCATCAAGAACAGTATCTTCCAGGACTCAAGTCAAGAAATGTCAAAACACGGCTCCAAAAGGTCAAGTATGGTGCGTGAAGACGATAAACTAGACTTTGGTGAGGAAACTTGGCAGGAACGTCCAGCAGACGTGCATCGCTGTAGACACAGCGCC
The DNA here is from genome assembly GCF_963280865.1 of Gymnoscopelus braueri. Lineage (NCBI taxonomy): Eukaryota > Metazoa > Chordata > Actinopteri > Myctophiformes > Myctophidae > Gymnoscopelus > Gymnoscopelus braueri. Next base: position 44,589,570 of record NC_137609.1, on the reverse strand, counting down.
GTGGCAGACAGACTACTTTGCTGATGTGACTATACTACAGGAGTAAAAATACAGCTCGGGCCTTGAACAAACCAACTCCTGACAGGAAAACCCGCTTCCGCACCTTGTTAGTTCGGTCTGAGTTCTCACACCAGACTTTGGCTCTGTCGATGAAAGACTTCTGACCATCGTATACAATGAAAAAATAAATACATGTATTTATTCAGGTGGTGCACCCATTTAAATTAAGTGTCATTACTGTTAACAAACATTGCTTGCTAGTCTAACCCAACGTAATGTACGTACCTGCCTCCCATTAGGTGATCTAATTTTGAGGCTGTTTGAGCTCAAACGTTTCAACTGAGGAAACCTAAGACAAGTTCCTAAACAAACCAGACCCATGCTGTCCACCTCGTGCTTCTTGAGGGAAATCTGTAATAAGGCAATACTCAAGGCAATATCGTGTTTAACCCATTAAGACCTGGAACGTATCTGTGTCACTTTAGATTTCTTAGGCTATTAAAAAATAGCAGATATACAAGCTCATAGCTTGTAGATCTGCTATTTTTGAAAAATCTTGAGAAAAAATGTTTTAGATTATTATTTTTTTTTAACATTTTTAAGAATCGCCTAAGGTCTTAATGGGTTAACAAGGGCAGTCTAGAGGTGTGCATCGTCTAGCTGTGTGCTTCACTGTCAGTGTCCTTGGCATTTGACCACCAAATTGCACCACGCGTCACATATTGAGTCAGAGATCTAATATGACGTTTCATGCCCTTGTGTTGTGATTTGACCATATTGTATCGAGTCATTACGGACAGAGTGACATATGTAACAGGACAGCCTTGTGACAATTATTTTGTTATCACTTGATGTTTTCTTTTGTTTGTCTTTTTTTTTCTTTGTTTGTTCTTCTCTTACTTGGATTAGTAAACAAACCGTATTTATCAATAGTTTTTCAGTTTTGTTAAATCAAACTACGAAACTATGTTCATTGATCTGTTTTGATATTTGATTTTGTTTTTAAATGGGGTAGGCAAAATAAGCTATAGCTTCAGCCTACACCTTTTTTGGACCAATTTAATGTGCATTACTGATATGTACTGTACTATACTATACTCTAAAAAGGTCCGAAATAAACTAACCTAACTAACTAACAGCTGATCTAATGAACAAATAGATCCTATACATAAATACCAGCCTTACAAAAGGCATTTGGCTGCGTCTACTGTTCTCATGAATGATGACGTGTCTTTTGTTAGCCCTTGTGGGCATTAAAAGAGGAGGACTGTATTGCCACCGAGCGGAGCATCCCAGTTGGCCTCTGCGTGTATCTACGGACAGTGATCGATCGCCTTGGCAGACTGTGCATTTGCGATGCCGGCAGCCCAGAGGAAATGCAGAGAGAGAGCATATAAGAGAGAATGTGTTTCCTGTCACTGTCTGACAGACATGTGGGCGGGGTGGGGGGTGGGGATTGGGGGGGCATAGACCTCTGACAAGGGGAGAGACATGGAGTGGAAGAGTTAAATGAAACCACCTGAACAAACGTCACCCAGTTCACCGTCAAAAGAAAGGCAACATAAAAAGTTCAAACTGCAGGAGGGCAACGTAGCGCGTATAGCGAGAGTCGGTACTGCAAAGCTCGCTGGACAAGACGGACAGACACATGGACAAAGACAGCGGGTGGGCAGTGTTGATTTCGTCGACTGAAACTATGACGAAAAATGTTCGTCGACTACCTTTTTTCACTGACGAAAACTAAATAAAAAACGAAATAAAAACTAAGCTATAATGACTAAAACTAAAACTAAATATATATTGACAATTTCGTCAACAAATAAAAACTAGACTAAAATGTTAGTGAGGCATCTAGTGGAGAAGAGATCCAGTACTATCTATCCATCTCTAAAAGACAAGTCATTGTATGTTTGGTTGCGCTCGGCTGTTGCGCTCTGAAAATAGCAGATCTACAAGCTCACAACGTGTCGCGCTGCGACGCGTTGTGAGCTTGTAGATCGGCTATTTTCAGCATGCAACCAAGTGTAAAATCAGCCATTACGACGCCATCAAGGCACCGCCAACATACATTTTAGACGACTAAATCAACTGTAGATTTAGTCGACTATAATCTTATGATATTTAGTCGACTAAAACTAGACAAAAACTAAAACATTTCAGATGACTGAAATATGACTAAAACTAAATGGAATTTTATTCAAAAGACTACGACTAAAACTGAATCAAAATTTGCTGTCAAAATCAACGCTGCGGTCGGGTTAACCACTTAAGCCCTGTTTTCGCTATTCGTAATGTATTATTGTTGTTTAGTTTCAGTTTTTTACATTTTCCCCCCCATGACCCAAAATAGGGACGCCAAGTTGAAAGTGGTGCATGGGACGCTGAGCGTATACCGTAAGAGAAAATCAATATTCCATCCCCAACTGTAAAGGGCAACTAAAGGACAGAGAGGACTTAAAGGGGGGAAACTATGACTAACAGTCACCATGGTTTTTATAACTGTATTTCCATCTAACTACAGCTCTGCCGTGCTTCCTTCCTCTCTCCCTCATCCCTTTCTCTATTGCTTTCCCTCCCTCAGACTCTCTGTACATGTGCTACGTGCACGTGCATCATGTGTGTGTGTGTGTGTGTGTGTGTGTGTGTGTGTGTGCGCCTACATGCGTGCACTGCACGCATATCATGTGTTTTGAGTGTGTGATCCCCTCAATGAGTTCCAGACCCCCGAAACACACCTCAACCTCCACCCACACCTCCTAAGGGGTGGGGGGGGGGGAGTGGGTGGGGATCCACTGTGGGACCTTTAAGGGCGAGGCGTTCTCTCCCCAAAAGTACAAAAACAAAAACAACTCTATCTATCCATCTATATAAGATATAATTCTCACCACTCACAAACTCAGTTCGCTAATACACAAACTTAAGTGAAACCAAAGCTCTTGTTGAAAACTAAACTTCGGCTCTCTTGTATTTGTAGCACTAGCCCTGCAGTACAGCGCTGAGAAACGCCCAGACAGAGAGGCAATTTAGACCACTACACATCAGGTTTTTTTTTTAAGATGGAAAAACACAATTGTGCTTGGTTTACGGAAACAGTGAGATCACGAGAAGTGTGTATTCTGGTAGGTTATTATGCTGCCTGGTTCCTTGCGATGGGCAAACCAGGCCACACACACACACACCCCGATCAGCTCTGCTGTTTTCACAACCTGCAGTATGGGTCTTCAACGGGAGGTCCAGGACCCCTAGGGAGTCCTCCAAAGGGCCGCCACATTTTTGTGTGATAGGAACTTAACCAGTTGAACCCTAGCATTACTATTCTACTATTCTGGGGGGGAACATTCGACCGAAAACTTGAAATAAGGAGTACTTTTACTGTTGGTTCATTTTGATGCCAATACTCATTTTGATTCCGGAATTTTATTTATAACAGAGAATTTCTACATTGCAGTATTGATACTTTTACTTAAGTAAAATATTTGTACTTTTTCAACCACCCCCCAGTCAGGGCTAACAGACTCACTCCCCATTTTCCACCACCTCTGCACCTCACCCCCTAGCATTCCTCATTCCTTGTATCACTGCTTGATTTAGATAGATGCTAGCCATGTCATCCAGATGTATGTTGTTTTCTCGTTAACATATCTCTGCTGTCCGGCAGGAACCAGCTAACTCGAAAATGTTCATTTTTCAGGAAATGAAAAAAAGTGGAGTTAGGAGGTTTTGTTCATCATTGATAAGAACAGCTGAATGGACCTCCAAGCTCACAATGAGGTTGGAGGTCAAAAGGGGGTGGAGCCTGGAGTCAGCAAAACCAGCTAACTCCGGTGGACTTTGCTGGTTCAGCAGAAATTTTGAGGATCCAATGGAGTTAGCTGGTTTTGTCAGAAGTGCTTTTTAATGCTTTTCATTGGTTCAATATTTTTTTTACCAACACACAGACGTAAAGGGTGTACAATGGCCTTGATTTATGGAAAAAAATGCAAAAGCGTCAAAATGGAGTTAACTGGTTCCTGTCGGACAGCAACGATGCTATGCATGTTATTCAGATAGACGTATGCTCTTTGCTTGTCCAAAGATGCTAATTATGCTATTTAGATTAGCATTATTGTTTAGACAGATGGTAGTTGTGATGTTTACTTTGTATCCTAGTTACTTTGTAGCACTTAATAGTTTTCTTTGCACTCTCTTTACTTGACCATTAGCCTGTCATTTGTTGGCTAGGGTTCATGCCATTTACTCCACTTTGTAAGTCACTCTGGATAAGAGCATCTGCTAAATGCCTACATTGTAAATGTGATTTTAATTGTCTTGAGAGACTAAAGTCAGAGGAGAGACAGAGAGATGAATAGAGAATGGATAGAGGAAAAGAGAAGCGATAGGGTAGGAACAAAGAGAGGGTGTGTGTGTGTGTGTGTGTGTGTGTGTGTGTGTGTGTGTGTGTGTGTGTGTGTGTGTGTGTGTGTGTGTGTGTGTGTGTGTGTGTGTGTGTGTGTGTGTGTGTGTGTGTGTGTGTGTGTGTGTGTGTGTGTGTGCGCGCGTGTGCGTATCAAGGGGCATCCAAGACGTATAACTCTTACCTGGTAGAAATGGAATAATTCTGCGTTTGGGGTCTTTCTGACCTCCCTCCACCGGGAATTTATCCAGCAACTCCATCTGAAAACACCACAATACGTACATTAACACTGATAATCGCACAATACCCAGACACTGAAATATGTTAAAATCAGACAGATGCAAATAGAAACAAACACAAGAAAACACACACACTTCCCGTTACACACATCTGCATGGCTGGGGCTTTGCATTTTTACAATTCAGCAGTTCCTAAAAGGAATTCTGCCAGTAAAGGAGGCCTGCCAATGATTAGGAATGTCCTGAGCAGATGGTATGGCTTTTCCCATTGCCGGTACATATGCTGTGCTGCTATGGGCCCT
>NC_137609.1:44502509-44584436 GCF_963280865.1 Gymnoscopelus braueri | reverse complement strand
CCAATATTGTACTTTTACTCCACTACAATTATTTGAAAACTTTAGTTACTAGTTACTTTGCAGATACATTATTACATTATAAAACATACATTAACCACTTTAGCCCTATTTCATACCTAGGCTATTTGAAAATAGCAGATCTACAAGCTCACACCGCGTTGTGAGCTTGTCGATCGGCTATTTTCAAACATTTTAGTACTTTTACTTTTGGTACTTTAAGTACATTTTGATACCAATACTTTTTACTTTTACTCAAGTCAATTTTGAATTCCGGACTTTTACTTGTAACAGAGTATACTTTTACATTGCAGTATTGATACCTTTACTTAAGTAAAACATTTGAGTACTTTTTCCACCACTGATCTGTACCATCAGTTCTCACCCCGCTCACTCTGATCATAAAGATTATTTTCCATTGTCTTGGTGCCGTAAAGTCTCGCCTTTTCACTTCTAGCTGATGAAGTAAGTGTGTGTGTGTGTGTGTGTGTGTGTGTGTGTGTGTGTATGCGTGTGTGCGTGCGTGCATCCTAGGCTCCAGCTGTGCACATCCAGGGAGGCCCATGAAATGACACCTGGATGCATGGACGTAGTAGAGTAGTAGAAGCAGAGTGTAAACCCCCTTCGTCTTCTCAGCAGAAACACATTGCATCCATAAGCATTCTGTCACTCGGTACAGCTGAGCAGACCATTACAGTACCAGGAAACAGGTGGCTAAATTGTGCATGTGTGAGCAGATCTGTGCTTGGTCTTACGTTAAGGATCCCTGTGTGGAAAAGAAAACTTCCTGCCATATATGGCTTGAAAAGAATGTACAAATTTCAAAATACTTTTCTGAGAATTATTTTCAAATTATTACTTTGTTATTAAGCTGTGACAGTAGCATCAAGTACCCCATAAATCACAAAGGTAAGATTCCCATTTCAAAGCATTTTGCAATTTAGTTTGGTAAAGGCTTGGGGAACTTAACCACATTAACTTACACAAACTTATAACGCGTCACATTGGTGTCACATGGATCTGCAATTTTCACTATTCAAGTATATACTATACATACAGTGCAGTGGTGTAAAGTAACTAAGTACATGTACTCAAGTACTGTACTTAAGTACAATTTTGAGGTATTTTTTACTTTACTGGAGAAATTTTATTTCTAATCCACTACATCTCAGAGGCAAATATTGTACTTTTACTCCACTACAATTATTTGAAAACTTTAGTTACTTTGCAGATATAAATTATGACATTATAAAACATAAATTAACCACTTTAGCCCCATTTTATACCTAGGCTATTTTCAAACATTTAGTACTTTTACTTTTGGTACTTTAAGTACATTTTGATACCAATACTTTTGTACTTTTACTCAAGTAAATTTTGAATTCCGGACTTACTTGTAACAGAGTACTTCTACATTGCTGTAATGATACTTTTACTTAAGTAAAACATTTCAGTACTTTTTCCACCACTGATTCAGTGTATACGAAGTATTTATATACTTACGGTAAGTATATATAAACACTTAGGACACCCACAGTTTGCCTTAGTCCAAGGTGAGCCAGTTCTGGACCTTAGCCCACTTTGGACTGTGCCAGTGTGAGACCATAGTTAACTCAAAGCCAAGAGGTCCAGGTGGTCTTACTTAGGGCATAAAAGGAGCTATGAAAGTGTGAAAAGAGTGAACATGCAGTGAAAGTAAAAAACCCATCTCTGGCGGTGTTCCGTTCGACGTGAATCTGTCACATTGGTTCCTGTCTTTGCAGGGTCAAAACAAATGAACAGTCTATCTTCAGGATAAACCAGGAATGTTTGCCATTCCCTTCAATGTTCAAAATGTTCAGGAATGTAAGATTTAGTCAAAGGCAGCTTTTATGACCAGGAATAAGGGCACAGAGCAACATTGACCAGGAATAACGGCATAGGGCAAGATGGGGGATTTTCCTAGCTCACATTTAGTGTGTGTGTGTGTGTGTGTGTGTGTGTGTGTGTGTGTGTGTGTGTGTGTGTGTGTGTGTGTGTGTGTGTGTGTGTGTGTGTGTGTGTGTGTGTGTGTGTGTGTGTGTGTGTGTGTGTGTGGCTATGCGCGTGCGAGCTCTCTGTCAACCATCAAACTGTCTGAAGGAAACTTCAGCTGGCTGGTAATGAGGATCAGATTCAGTATGTAGAGTTTTCTAGTGGCGATATAGGCTCATTACTCATTACATGAATGAAATATATTAGAAACACCTTCCTTGTAGTATATGTCCTGCTGAGAGTGTTATTCTTTGTTTAATATTCCATAACTACAGTTTCCACAGTCAGCTGAATTACTGCAGCGCTATGCTGCACCCAATGAGATGTAAAGCTATAATCTCTCAGAAAATAGCCTTTGGGCAAACCTCAAGGAAACAATAACAGTTTAAAAAAAGTCTACTTGAGAATGCCGCCAAAACCAGCAAAGAAGACAGGGCAGAGGTGTGGCATGATGAAGAGTGTTCACAGTAAAGGAACAGTTCCAAATAGTATTTTCAAATATGTTTTTGTTATTGTTTCTTTGATGACGCAGGTGTCAGATGTGTGGGGTTTGCCACTAGTGTCAGAACATGACGGGGTATTGCAATGCCAATTTTGTCATATCTGTGACAGTATACAATAGACACCAACCATCTGGTCCTCCTAGCAGGCTTAAGCAGCAGCCAGGTGTAATGTGTAAGCATTATATTTTAACCAATTCTGGAAAGGACTAGCCACTCCAACAGCTTTTGGGTGGGAAGGAGGCAGGCAGAATGCCATAGATCTGACTCTGAGGCTGAAACATGACAGACATTCAAGAAAACTGGATAAGAGTGCTTTACATGTGAAGGCATCTTCAGATCTGCACATCTCTTGACTTTAGCTGTATTGTGGAATTATTCTACAACCAACATTGTTTGCGGTCTGTAATGGCGTGGCCTTCAGCACACAATACTTTCTCCTTGACTCCTCTCTTTTTCCCCATTTCTTCAGTGCTACAGTAATTTAACCATGAGAGCATGAATATGAACCTGTAATTTCAACACTCTCTGGGCTGAATTCACAAAGGTATTGTGCAGCTGTTGTAGCCGCTAAACCCGTGCAAATAAGATAAAACTGTTTAATTCTCAAAGCACCCGCCAAGGGGGAAATGCAACCCTAAATGTACTGCCAAGCGCCTCAGTGCTATTTCCATGCATTTATAAGAGGTAATATGCAAACTTTGGCACAAGATTTGGCCATTTCTATGGAAATGAGCCTCATTGCAAATAAAGTCCAATTCATAAACACCAGCGTTAATAGCCGCACAGATAGAGATATTAGCATCTTCAGAGAGCTGGTGGTAACTGAAGCACACTTATAAGATCATGATAATGATCATGGCAGCTAGTGAACGAACGATTTCGTTCACGTTCACGGCAATGATTCGTTCAAATGATTCGTTCACGTTCTCGTTCAGTAGCGCTATTTTCTAGTGAAAAACACCATCGCAGGAGCGTTATTATTACGCCGCACGGCCAGCCCGCCCTCCCGTCCTGTGTACGGGGGAGGGGATGGGGGGCATGGACGATAGCGTGAACCCGTTCTTTTGTACAAAATTTACAACACATCACTAATGGCAGCAGTGATTACAGCCAGGTGAAGGCCTCGACATGCCAGGCGTACTTGTGAGCGGAGTTGTTTTGACCCACTAAACGGGAATCTGTGTATCGTTTTATTTGCATTGCATGCTTTGTTATGTGCATAGTATGTATATGTAATTATACAGCTTTCAGCTTGCAGTGTCCAAGCATCAAACTGCCTTTCAGCGCACCTGTGTAAGCATGTTCTGTGATGCAGCGAGTGTGCTCATGACGCTATTAATAGGTTATACTATTCAACTATCTATAAACACAGGATGCCGTCACTTTTTCATTTCTTCATTTTTGGTTCCTTCCTTTTCTTGAATGTAAAGCAACTTTGGGTACTTAGAAAAGCGCTATATAAATCTGAGCTACTATTATTATTATTCATTTGAGGTTTGGCACTCGGTACACTGTTGATTTTACACAAAGATAAGGCAATTCTGAGTAGAAGCCACGACAGTTATATTTACCCACACATTTCCAACAAAGACACACTACATTTTAATCTTACCATGCAACTAATTAATTTGATAAAATAAATGATGAATCCGACTATGTTTGTGGCTATATAAATGCACCATTTATCATTTTAAAGGTTATCAGGTGGGCAAGGGTCAGCAGAACTGGTACTCTGTGAGTACCAACACAATTCAAGCACTGTCGTCCATTGTAGTTCATGAGTAGTCCATACAGACTCAACTTATTTTAACCTAAGACCTCTTCTAAAAATGTCTTCTAAATCCAAACAGTTTTCTGAAAACCTTTTCATGTCAAGGACTCCAAAAATGATATGTATTATATTGGCCACAGACCCCCATCTGAAAATGTTTTCTTCCAGTGACCCCAAGGAGCAAAGATTTAAGTTAAACATTTTCGCTTTAAAAATATATATATTCAAAGATTTGCAAAAATCGATTTTTCAAAAATAGCAGATCTACAAGCTCATAGCACGGCACGAAGTGAAGCGCTACGAGCTTGTATATTTGCTATTTTTCTATTTTTCAACTAATAGAGCACCGAAGTCTGACGTAATTTACACATCCTAGGTTTGTCTACCTGGTTCGCGGTTTTCCACCCCCATTCTGAATCCCCATAGACGTATTTAATATATCTAATATATCTAATTTAATAAATATCGTCAAATAAGAACTGTGTTCCAAAAATAAACAAATGATCCCGGCGGTTTTACTCTTATGGATATTAAGCATCAACTGACGGTGAGAAAACGATAATGTTACTTCCGCTGATTAGTAAAATTTTCGCCAGAAACAGACTGTATCAAATATGAGTGACTGACTATCATAAACGATACAGAACCTCCTCCCTGACAATATCGCCGAGACAGTTTGTTTATTTTTGGACCACAATTCTTATATGAGACGATTCTATGATGACCCAATGTTATTCTCCATAGAGAAATTACTTTACGAACCTGGGGATGAACGAGTGACATAAGGACTTCTGTACTCTATGTGCTATATATATAGCTAAAATCGAAAATACACAGATGCTTTCCCGGTTTAAATGGGTTAAAGTAATGTTCGAGCACACACAGCACAGCCCCTCTGCTTAATCAGCGGGCGCAATCCATTCTTTGTGAATTCGCCCCTCAGATTTAAATTAGCCTGACACTCAACATTTTGCTCTCAGTCTCAGTTTATGTTCTCATTCTCAACGCATGCTTTCAAATCCCCTGCATGATCTGTTTGATCGTTTTATATACAGTAAAAAGGATCATTTCTTAGAAAGGGGAATTCAGCATGTGCATTTAATCAACAGCCAATACGAGGCCATATAGAAAAATCAGTAAATCACAAAGCAGGCCATAAAATGTAGTTAATATGACTCCATTGTTAATCTAAATGTACTTCTTCAACATTGTTTGAATCTATATATCTACACTACCCATCCCACAGGACCTGTGATAAAGTATCAGTGGTATTGTTCTGAACAGTGCCGTTCAGAACAATGTGAAATAGCAGTACATCATGATAAGCCTCCAGTAGAGAACCGCGACCATTACTGATAAGGGCTAAATTAGGCCAGGGGCCTCATTTATAAAATAACGCCCTTGTACATCAGGGTCTGTCTGAAACACTATTCCTCACGATGAACAACCCGACCATTTCTCAGCTCAACAAAGACGCAGAGAAAACACGATCAAAACCTCAGAAGATTAAGAAACGCCCAGAATCATCTTTCTCCTGTCACAGCACTGGTTAAAGCAGAGAGAGGAGAATAATTAGGACCTCTCTCCCAGTCTAGCAAGTGAAGAAAGGAAGAGATAGGGGACAAGCAACAAGGAATCACCTTGAATCCACATAAACGCCATCTGTTTGTATAGCTGCCTTGTTTTAGAGACACAAATTTGATTTAAAAGAGCTGGAACCATGACAGAGTAGTTTATTTATTTATTTTTGTTCATAAAACTGATGACTGTTTTAAATCGAAACCTAGTTCCTATGAGACTGTTTAGGTTGCTGAACCAGCTATGGATTTGGACACTTTGGCGATATCTAGACTATGTTGGAATGTGATACCTTACGTATCAAAGGAGAGAACAACAGAGAAAAACAAAGAGGAAGACTCCACGCGCTGTAATTGTTCCCCTGCGTCTGACAAGCGAGTGACACACGCCTTCGTCTGACCATCTCTACTCCAAACCCTGAGTGTACTCTGTAATCACTGCCACTCAAACGAGCAAAGGCATCTGGATGGAGTAAAGTATCTGGGTGGAGTAAATACACACTGAAACCGGATGGAGTAAATACAGTACATGCTGTATCTGGATGAAGCAAAGAGGTATCTGGGTGGAGTACCGACATCTGCCCTTGCTTCAAGATGACAATTACATCATGTACACAACATTAAATATGCATGCTTTACAGGCGGGATGTCAGTCTGGGTGGAGCAGTAGCTCATCGCTTCACATGAACGCCTCGCCTTTAGATTAGAAGACCATCCCAAGGTCAGTATGTTTAGCAAGCACGCCCTGCTGGGTACTGATCAGCTGGAAGTTAATGCAAGCTTGACTGTATTAGGACGTGACAGCAGATTGATATAGATATTTGGACTACACAGACACATACGGAGACCACATGTTCATCCATTAGTGTGGAACTATTGTGATAATTCTTTCAACATATCTATTAAAGAGGCTTCCGTTTGTGAAAGTGTCACTATTTTGTCAACCAAGTACTTAAATCAGCAGATATCCTGTGAGAAAGTGTGATGAAATAAAATTGCATTATTATGATACCATATACCGTACGTACGTAATCTACATGTATCATTCTATTAGTATTATTAATATGGTAAAAACACGATGAAATAAATATTTTGTCAAGTGCTTCCAGACGATTAAAGTGATAATAATGACAATTATTTAGCAAAGCAGCCTCCAGAAAAACACAGCTGTCAATCAATGTGTACTAGCCCCAGGTGTGAGGTCTGTTTGGTGGTAGAACGGTGTCACAGGAAGCGGAAGAGAACTGGCCATTGTTGCTGAGTCACATAGCCAGTCCATTACTACTCCCAAAAGCACATGTCATGTATGCAGTAATAGTGTTAGCCTTTCAAATGCTGTCATTTCGTTTGACAAATTCTTACGGGGTCAAAGACTAATGTCATTTTCCGGGAGGCTATTATTTGTCTAGCCCATATCCTCTGTGATCACATCAACCAGACATCCACAAAAGCATTTAAAAAAAAAGACGATCCGAGGGGCACCGCACTCTTATGAATGAAAGCGTGCAATGCCCGGGCACAATGGCTGGTCTCTTTGCAATACCAATGGTAGTCTGAATGGATGTCTACTTCTGACACTCAAATCTACTGCACATTCTGATAGAGCTACACATTTAATACACAGGGCTGCAACTAGAGATTCATTTCTTAGCAATTGCTCTATCGGTAACTTTTCCAATTAATCGAATATTAGCCACTTAAACCCTATAATATACTTTGTCGCACAATGGTTTCGTGCAAGAATGGTTAAAATAGCTGATCTACAAGCTATTTTAACTTTTGTGCCGTTTAACGTTTTGCCTATATAACACCATGCCCCCCAAAAAAGGGATTGATTACTAATAGATTAAATTGGTTAGTTTGATTAACGCCCCCCCTATTGCGCCCCTAATACATTTGTGTGGACAATTCCACTGCATGACAACTTTAAGATGCACACAAATAAGTGCAGTCCTGCAGAAACGCACTAGTATGATGATCAGCGTGAAAGCTCTGTCATCAGTTTTTTTCCCCCCCGGTGGCGTTAACTGCATTAAAAGCGAGGATCATGAACATTTGCCAGAGGCTCAGGGCCAGCGGTGCTAAATCTGAAGGGTTCTACATGATTCCGTTTTTTTGACTGGTCTCACATTCATTGACCATGATGACAGGACCCAGTGGGTTTCCAAACACTCTCATGTTGCTGGGAGATGAGCCAAATTCCAACACGCCCGGTCAGCTGTCGGTTGCTTCATATTATTTTGTGGTTAGCATTATGCTAACCACAAAAATAGCATCAACCAGGTTTGTGTAACGCGACTTTTTGTAGGCCAACCCGGAAGTTACCTGGAATCTCTGCACTGGTTTAAGAAAATAACATAAAATAATGTTTTCAAGCCTTTTTTATGATTTGTGAGCCACGTGTTTTAAAAGAAAATGGTAAAACAGCTTAAAAACTGAGATATTAATAGGTAAAGATTGAACCCATTGCTTTTGGGTCTTAGGACATCAGCGAACATAATTTCATATGGGCTGGAATGTTCACTGCTATTGTTATTCCCAACTCAGCATCTATATAGGCTAATAGGAAATGCTCAACTAAAGTGTATTTGTCTGCAGCCTCGTCAGTTCATCTGGAGACCCACTTACAGTATGGATCCCAGTTTTACAAGTTGAGAAACACTGGCGTAGATCATCGGTTCTCAAGGTGTGGTCCAGGGACCCCCAGGGGTCCTTGAGGGGGTCTCCAACTAAATGATAGATAGTTAGGAACCAAATGGACACTTGGGGGTCGATAACTCCAAGAGTGTAACAAATGGAACCAAAATGGACCCGATTTGACCACCCCAGCATCCATATTCTGGAGGGAACAGCAGCCCAAAATAGCCAATCTGCAAGCTCACAACGCATTGCGACGCATTGTGAGCTTGTAGATCGGCTATTTTTGGTGAAGAGATTTGGTGTAGAGGAAAAAAAGCGGGAACCAACTCAGGTCCAGTTTACTAAGTCTAGAGGATTTAAGTGGTTAAATTAACACTGAGGAATGTAGATTGCGGTCCAAGGGATTATATATTTGTTGTCATTTCAAATGGGGGTCCATGGCCTACTAATGCACATCAAACTGGGGGTCCTTGAAATGAAAACATTGAGAAACACTAGTGTAGATTAAGGGGACTAGTAGCTAGCATATCATCAGGCTAACGGGAGAACATGCAGCCTCTGTTGGGCTGTGTCAACATGCCAAGAGGAGACTGGGGTTTAGACATGCGTTTCCTGACTGACTGCCCTGTCTGCCTTCCTCCTAGCTATGCTCTCTTCTCAGCATACGGCCTCCAGTCCAAAAGGCTCATTATTTCAAGGGGGAGAAATAAAGGGCTTCATTCCAGAATCTTGCACATCTATTTTGGTCATGGAAAAGGTACCTGGTGTTTATCGTTAGAAAAATAAAATGCCCTATTAATTAGGAAATACACATTTTTATTCCTCTGAAATTTTGCTCTTTGTACATGAAGTGGTAGCCTAGTTAATGCCTTACAGTAAATGAGCTTAGAGCAGAACAGCTCAAGAATAAATAGAGAAAATAGAAGAAAAGTACTAGAAATACAAGAAGGCTTTCAAGTGGCAAAGAAAAGATCTGCCATTTCAAGTTTGGCATTGTGAAAGTTTGAGAGTTGATGCCTGGAACCACTTCCAATCCCAACAGTTATAAACTAAAGGAAACAAGAGTGAAACTGCTTGTAATACTTATGTTTATTACGGCAATCTTTGCTAGCGGTTTCCTGCAGCCCAAAGTCAGATAAGATGCATGGCAGATAGAAATTGAGTTTTTACCAAAGATAAATGTATTGGATGTGGGTGACACATCTTGACAATTTCCTAAACAAAGGATTCTTTCCGAGTACCACATTATTTCCAGAAGCAAGTCCATCACTCAAGTCCACAACTACTAAATCTCCTAAAAACACATTTATCACATAGCTCATATTCACAGCATTCACTTATTATCTGCTGTATCAAAGTACATATATCTTCCTTTCAGCGTTTTTCTAAGTGATAGCACATGTTATAAGAAATTGTTCCCAGACCAAAGTGCATTGCACTGATGTAGATGAGGTTTACTGCACGAATGCAATAGCTTGCTGTGCACTAGCACCAAATGGGCACATTTTTCACTGCAAAGCACTCACAACAGGCAGCCCCCTGTGCTCGCAGCAAGGAATTGTACAGCATATATACGCCCCCGTCTTTTATGAAGCTTTGTTACTACATTACTGCACATGGAAAATATGTGACAGCTGTTTGATTCTGGAGGGCAAAGCACAGCAGCAATATATTTGGATTTTATATAACTTTACAGCACTTCAAGGTCTGCGTTCACAATAGGGCTAGGGTAACTATTTATAAATATTTTTTTAGTGATTATTCTGTTAATAACTTTTTTGATTAATTGAATAATTGAGACTCACACGCAACAACAAACCTTCTCAAAATGAATCAATACCACACATTGAATGAGATTGAGCTGACAGTTATATTTGTTTCTCTAAGTAAGATATTCAATTAATCAATCAGTCAGATTTAGATGCAAACTGATGCAAACTCAGACGGAAACTGCTAGCCTAGCTGCTTAGCATAGTGCTACTGAAGCAGCTTTGCCAAGACTCCGTCTGAACAGCACAGCTGAAATGTTATGTTGTATTAATTTTCATTTACAAACGGCTAGGTGTGCTGTCATGCTCATTTAAGCACGGCTGGAGAGCCCATTTCAACAAACCAGATTGCTTGGTTGGAACTACCTGTTGTATGATAATAATTATTATCATAAATAGTATTATAATTAGTTTGGTTGTTTGGTTATTATGGTTATTATGTTGCACCCCTATTCAAAACATATTGGAGAAGCTAAGGCTGGGCTGGTGTGCAGAGACACGTGTACAGCATGGAAACAGTGCTTGGTGGCATGGAAATAAAATTAAAAAGCCACTAGAATGACCCCTTTTCCCTCTCCGTCGCATTGCGACGTGTTGTGAGCTTGTAGATCTACTATTTTTCTGCCAAAGTGTTCCCTAGAATACGGATACTGGGTTAGCCGTGATGACAAAACACAGACAACATGTCATGGTGATTTATGGTATGATTAAAGACGTTAATTGATTTATCGTTTCTTCATTTCCAGTTTGCTGATTAGTTCTCAGAAAGACTTGCACAACGTTTATGCATGTTTTCATGGCTGCAGGCTAGACAGCAGTGGTGGAAACTAACTAAAATACATTTACTCAAGTACTGTACTTGAGTACAAATTTGAAATACTTGTACTTAACTTCAGTAATTCCATGTTTCAATACTTTATACTTCTACTTCACTACATCTCAGAGGCAGCTGTACTTTTCACTTCTCCACTACATTTAATTGACAGCTATATTACAATGTTACAATAATATTACAAAACATATAAACCACACACGTCCTATTTTATACTTAGGCTATGTGAGAATAGCTGATATACAAGAGCGCCAATTTTTTAATTTATTTTACAAATGTTGAAAAAGTTTAGTTCTTTAACTTTGGTTCTGTAAGTATATTTCGATGACAATACTTTTGTACTTTTACTCAAGACACATTTTGAATACAGGACATTTACTTGGAGTACTTCTTCCACCAATGGTAGACAGTGGGATGTTGTTCCTGCCCCTTTCCATGCCAGAAGAGGTCCCTGGAGGTTAAATTAACTTGTAGCATTGACTCTCAGGACACGTGTAATGCAAGACAAACAGCATATCAATAATTAGAGAGAAGTAAACACATCAACAACATCCAAATACAGGTCCAGTTCACAAGACTTGTATTTGATGTGGCAGAGTTAATGCTATGGCATTGTTTTTTATCACCTTCATCAACAGGTAAACACTTTAATCCAAGGAGGAAGGGGAGGCGTTACCGGGCTAGCTAATATGACAAAACCACTACTTTTAAAAGCCGAAGGAATGCAAGTTAGCGTCAGGGCTATGGTTATCTAATGACACCGTCTCCATCTTTGTGTTGCTTTGTTGCCAAGCACCGCTTAGCTGCTCAATTGAAATACCTGGTCTAGGTTTGCCTCACCCAGTTGGAAGTGAAGTGCACACAGCATGACAAATAGTTGTGTGAGAAGAGAGAGAAAGAGAGGGGGGGTGGCTGCAGACTATAGAATGATGACATACACAAGCTTTCTAAATGAATCAGCTCCAGCCTGTGGCCAGTGATCGAACAAGAATCCATTGTAGTCTGAGGTTTACTTTACACAGGCCGACCACCTGGACAGGACATGATGAATACTGTTAGATTTCCCGGACAGAGCCACGACCGATACCAGTTTTGGGTCTGATGCCGATTGATCTGCCGATTGATCTGATTTTGGAGACTCAGTCCATTTTGTCAAAAAAGTGCCAAATAAATTCTAATAAATTTGAAATACTTAGATGATAATGTTTTTCAACAATAGACCATCTACAAGTTCACAACATGTCACAACATGTCATGTTGTTGGCTTGTAGATCTGCTGTTTTTGCTACTTTTTGACAAATCAGCTGTATGGACAAATCAGCTGTATATAGCCATTATTTAAACAAGTTAAATAATGGCTGATATATCGGCCAGACTGATGTATCTGTCTGGCTCTAGTTTAGGTGTGAGCGGTGACAGAGCGGTTCATTTAATTTCATTCGCAGCCAGTCTTTCATTAATTTCTGTCATAGGGAGAAGCATATTAGAAGATGACATACAGTGATAAAGGGAGGATATGCGTGAGAGAATGAGAGAGAGAGAGAGAGAGGTGTGCATCAAAAAGATGAGAGGAAAAGGAGACCAGAGGGAGACAAAGGAAGATACATGTGGTTGGGTGGGAGTTAGTGCAAGGCTGGATGATTCAGACATCACTAACCAACCTTTTGCTGTCAGGGCTCCAAGGCTCTGGAACAACTTTGCTGAAGAATCCAACCTTACAAATAACTGAGTGTTCTCTTGCAAATCACTCCTTAAACATACTTTTTTCAGAAAGTATTCCTTTAGGATCTTGCCGTTTCCTTTTATTTTAGTTGGTTAGCTCTTTTACTCTGTTACAGTAAGGCTACTCCTGATTGTTGGTTGCTATTTTCCTCTCCGTCTTAATTAGTTAGTATATTAGCTTATGAGCTAGTTCAGGCAGATAATCTCGAGAGGTTTCACACATGTGCATTACTATGTGGGTATATACAGATGTTGAAGCTGACTGTGTATGATTCTCTGTTTAGTTCAGGGAACTTAGATTCTTCTTCTATATGCGACAGGTATTTTGTATGGATACTCTATGTCTGTGCACACCCGGATATGGAAATATCCGTATCCGGAGATTTTCGTTCCCGTCCGCTTCCTGTTTAGGTCCCGCCTTCAAACGGTCTTTTCTCGGTTGTTGTTTTTCTCCTCGCTGATTGCTGTTTAGCGACGCTGTTTTGAAAATGCTACTACTGCAAAATGGAATGTCGCCGATTGAAACGGTCTTCTCTGGGCCACTCACACAACTACCCTGTGTGTCTACAAACAGTTGAACACAGTTAAAAGTTATAAAAAACACTAAATCGCTGGCAGTAGGCAAACACAGCCAGAAATAAGTCTGGCAGGGAATTAGTTAATAAACAAACAAGCACATAATTCATGATAAGCTGAAGCTAACTCGGTTTTTAAAAGTGCTATAACACTAAAGAATATTACTGTTCTTACTATTCTGGTCAGGTTTGTGATTATGATATCGAAAGGTCAAGTCCTTAAAATCCCAATTAAGGAACAGACCTTTGGATCACAAGGGCTTGCCTCAAAATAAAAATAAAAAAAACATGTTGAGGTCACTAATCTTACAAAGTTACAACAGCATAGCATGAAACATAATGGTGACACCATGTTTACAACATCCCCCAAATAATCTCTCTCCCAGTCAGCAATACAACAGCCATAAGGCTCATACCTTAATGCCAAACCTAACAAAAGATAACAGAAGATAACAGCAGATAACAGCAGATAAGAGATCGGCCTGTATTCAATCGAACTGGGCTTATCGTCATCTCCCTCACCGTTGAGAGCCCACCCACAGCCTAGCAGGAAGCAGCTGAATGTGTTTCAAAAATGCCTCTGGGCTGATAGCTTCTCCATGAAGTCACTGGATCTTTTCACCACTGTGGCATCTTTGTTGATAATGACACACTTCCACGTGGTGCAGTTTTTGTACAGAGAAACGGAATCTCCAACCGCAAGTTCAACTCCTTCTGATGAAGTGGTCCATACACAATCCTAGGCTTGGGCGATCCTTTCTATTTTCATATTGTGAGTCCTGGCCATTACAAATCGCTGATACACCATAATGTCGCCTGGGGCAGCAGGAGTAGGTGGGATGGGGATGTCATATACAGTAAAGATTTACCATGCACAAATGTTGGAGGAACTACGATAATGGGAGTTGTGGAAGGGATTGAATGCGTCTTGGTTTTAAGATGGAGAGTTGTACGTTTGCTGGGTGCGACACAGCATCACGTTCCGTTTAACAATATGGCAACATTAAATTATCTTATCTACAATATCACAATCCCAATCATATCCATACATCAACTACTCTTTATGGGGTGCAGCGCAATGTCTTGGTGAGCAGGCATATGAAGAACGGAGATGCGTAGTGTCTCCACGGAGCTACACGAGCGAAAATGCCACTCCACCGGAAACATCTCTAAATGCACAGTAGGGTGCACATCATAGAGCTTTTTAACTTCTTAGTTCTGATAGTAACTAAGTTAATATTGGGCAAACAAAAAGCCACGATGGCCTACCTGCGTTCTTCTCACATAAAGATTATTGTCAATGGCAACAGAAGGAGAATTGCTTTGGCAAGACTGCAATGACAGAGAAAGGTGCTAAGTTTCAAAACTGCTGTAAATTATAAGAGCCATGGCTAATCTCTAGCACGCTACTTGGCAGCTTTTCCGGCCTTAAATTAATGTAATGAAATAAGCGTTGGAATAGAGAGTTTGTGTCTCTTGTGTTAACACTGTATTCACAACCTCGCAAATCCTGGACACATCAATATTATTCAGTAACCAACGTGCTGTATTCCATTACACTGGCACAGACTATTCAGTTATCCCGATCAATTAAAAGCAGCAAATGGATCAAAGTGATCCAATTAGAGTGGTCAGCGAGCTGCCACCAAATTGAGTTTACGCTCCCAGAAAGAGGTTGTTCTCAGGGGTAATATGAAGCGACTTTTGCCTAGAGAGATTGCATTGGGGGGGAAAAAGAAACAGGAAGTGGTACTAGGACACTGATGAGATTTCCTCCTTGTGCAACGAGTGCCCAGTCTGACGTTGAAGCTTGATTCAGACATTTCTGTGGTCATCAGAGAGAGAGAGAGAGAGAGATCCACATTCATTACTGTTCTCTATTAACTCTGTCGGGGTATTTGCTGGCTCTGCTCGCACACACTATAATTATCCGTGGGTGGAACGAGGAGGGCTTGGTCACAAGCGCTGGGCCTCCAAGTTGACTTCAGATTTGAGCTCACACACACACACGCACACACGCACACACACACAAAACTCACCTGCAAGTCAAAGAACTTGCTGTAGCGTCTGAAAATGATCTCGGTGCTGCCATCGCTCCAGCACACTTTGATGATGTAAACCTGAAACGCAAGGACAAAAATAGAAGTTAACATTTTATCTGGCGCACCGCCATAATTGTCAAGAATCCGATAATCAAACTCCCAGGGGACCTCAGTCCTGACTCACAGTCACTCTAATTGACTGTGGCGTGACTTGGATTGGCCGTGGCATGGGAACGCACGCAGAAGGAGCATATGTCTGACAAAATCAGGTGGTTGTCACAGACAAGACAGTCATCTGCATTATCATCAAGTCATCCGCTTCCAGGAATACCACAGGGATGTCTATGATTTCACTTCCCACTCCGTGTAGGCCTACATCATCACTTCACGTAACACAGGAAATCACCATGCCAAGGCAGCTGATGTCATCAGTTTCATCACTTCTTTAGAAACAATAATAAAGGGCTGACGCAACAGTTAATGATTATCTGTTGCACCCCTATATTATTGTTTGATTGATGACATTTAAATCAATTTCAACTTTTATTTTTTATAATTGATCATTTAATAAAATAATAATAATAATTGATCCCTATTTTGGGCATGTCAATATGTCAAAAGTGAAATAAAAAAAGCTTACGTTGTTCATCGATACATTGATATATATAATATACCCCAAAATAATATATATAAGAAAACGTAAATAATAAAACCCACTTTTCACTTATTCGATTAATCAAAAAAGTATACCTTCAATAATATGCCTGCTATATAGTAAAAATATATATGTGCAAAGTATTTGTGTAACCAAGACCAGGTAAAGAGAAGTCCAACATGCTTCAGCCAGTAGAAGGGCTTGTCGGTGCTCAACAGGGACCACTTGAATCAGAGAACATAATAATGCCTAGGCACTTCAGGAGAGAGTCCGAGAGACTACCCAAATAAAATATACTGGAGCACCCGACTGGTCTACTCTGCACGTGTTTTATTGTTTTGCAGGGGGCAACCAAGACCAGCTTTGTGAAATGTACAGCACTAACTGAAGTTACACGTCAGTAGTTTTATATGTAGGCTATGTGTGACTGTCCACCAGCCCCTCCTCCACACCAGCTACGGATCAAAGACTTTAATTAAGGAGTCAATAAGCAAGCATCTATGATACTGTCGTCATCTCGCCTAATCATCACAGTCTGTTGGCCAGGCTTCAACTCCAACAAACACTTGGCTTTTTTCCCCCTAAAAGGAGGAGATGAGGAGAGGCAGGGAGGTGATCGGAAACTCCCTGGTGGGTAGCTGTGTCTGGATGAATGCTTCTGTTGGCCTGGATCCCAGACCTTTTCTGGCCTCTCTCTCTCTCTCTCTCTCTGTCTGTCTGCCTGTCCCTGTCTCTCTCTCTTTCTCTCTCTCTCTCAGTGTCAGGGCTCTTGAAGTTAAACCTGGCCATGAGCTCGTCCACTGTAGGCTAATGCCCAATTCATGCTCTGTCATATAATGGTGTCACATGCTGAAAATAGCCAATCTACAAGCTCACAACGTAATGTGATGCATTGTGAGCTTGTAGATAGCTATCGTCTAATTTCGCTCCAAAGCCAGGTCTCAGACCAACACCAAGGCTTAGTCAAATAAATAGAACAATGATTATTATATTATTCTACCTTTATTGTATTGTCTTGTCTACTATAAAAGTTAGTGTCTGATGATTAATGAATGCATGTTCTACAATGCACTGTTGCATTATATCCAATTCCTGTCCATGTACATTTTCAGCATTATTAGGAATTGCTTGGCTTCAATTATTGCACAAAAGTTACAAAACAAAGTCCTTATATGAACTGAGTTCTGAGTTTATAATAGCTATCCAAAAAAAAGTCTTAATCCTCAGAGGACTGTGCTTGTACTGGGCAACTCCTGGGTGCTTGTTCTGGGCAACTCCAGGGTTTCTTTTGTTTGTTTGTTTATTAGCACATAAAAAATGTTAATTACAGGAGGGGGGGGGGGGAGAATACAAGTTAGAAGCCCAAAAGGATTTATGAAAAGAACCTCCCTTCAGGGTATGAATGTGAATGTAAATTAGGTCATTGTTGAGAAACAAAGATTTATTATTTGTTCCATTATAAAACAATGGTTACAAAGGCTCTTGGTAGAGTGTTTAGAGAGGTTTTAAGATCAGCCCTCATGTGTGTATGCAAGTACACTGTATAATCCAGACAGACTATGGAACTCTGAAAGTGTGAAAATCTGCCTTTACAGACTCATTTATACTTGAATAGTTAAAATGACACTGCACTCCGGATTGTACGGTGGAGCGAGGACCATAGGGATAGAGTCCAACGCGGACTGAACCAGTAAACACAGGGACAGATGGAGGAGACATGGGACCCCTAGAACCCTCTGTCCTTCAACCAACACTCACAGCATTGAGGTCTGTTGACCAGCACATCCACCCCGTCATCATTTTACACACACATACATGGATGTAAGGAGGGACACACGCCATGCATGGCCCTTCACAGATTGCGAAGGCAATGAAAGCCAACTCTTACACCTGCTATGCCTTTGGCAGCGGCCCTCGCTGCTTCCTACACGCAATGATGTCATGTTTGCTGCTTAAAATTAACTTCCATCTGAGCTTCGCAGGCAAAAATCCCCCACACTTTCCTCCTACTGTTTTACCACTCGCCAAGGATGAATAGCTCTCTACTGTTTTTCAGTTGCGTGAAAAAGTGCCTTTTAACCAAGTCCCGTTATTCTTGAATCCCTCACATGCCCTGCATACTGTATCCAACAGGGAAGGGCTGTTGTAATTTGGTGGGAAAAACACCCTTCCATCGGCCTAAAGCCACATTCTTCTTTATCTCCTTTTTCTTTCCTCTCCCCCTGCAATGAAGGTACTAATTCAAAACAGAAGCCCTGAGGTGGCAGAGATTATGTCAAAGAAGACATTGTGGTGGTAATGGGCCGATTGCAGCATTATTATCTAATGGCACTCCATACCGCATTAACCAGTGTGCCTTTTTCCAACCATTCAGAAGCACTTCAGAAGCTGTGTTAACTCCAGACAGAGGGTTGGTTCAAAGTGCAATTTACAGAGATAATGGGAGGAAAAAAGCCTTTCTTCTTGCACAAAGTCAATTCATGATGAGAAAAGTAATGAATAAACTTAATCTGTTCCCTCAGGGTACCTTGAGGGGGTACTAAATGGACCCTTACAGGTCTGTAGGCTAACTCTGAAAGTTATGGGGTTCCTTGAAATTAAAACGTTTGAGAACCACTGTTTTGTTTTCTTATTCTGCTTATTTTTTCTATTCATTGTGTTGTGTTTTTATTGTGATATGGATCTCCCCTGGGTCTGAAATTAACATTCTATTGTATTGAATATATATGCTGTAGCCCCTGTGGTACATGCCACGTGCTGTCTGAAAATAAAACAGCAAGCTATTCCCTGCGCAAATACTTCTCCAAAGGCTTTGTGTACACACTACATGAAAATGACCTCAGACAGAAACTGTCCCACGTGGAGAACTTCCTGGACAACAATGTCCAGGCTCTGTAAGCTAAGGCCTGGGTACAAACTCACAGGTTATTGGGTACCAGTGGTGGAAAGTAACTAAGTACATGTACTCAAGTACACCTTTATTTCTACTCCACTACATTTCAGAGGTAAATATTGTACTTTTACTCCACTACAATAATTTGAAAACTTTAGTTACTAGTTACTTTGTAGAATTTGATTATTATTACAAAACATGCATTAACCACTTTAGCCTTATATATACTTCAGCTATTTGAAAATAGTCGATCTACAAGCTCACAACCCGTCGCATCTGCAATTTTCAAAAGATTTGTATACATATTGAACTTGTGAAATGGGACATTCAGCAAAATGAGTACTTTTACTTTCGGTACTTTAAGTACATTTTGATACCAATACTTTTATACTTTTGCTCAAGTAAATGTTTAATTCCGGACATTTACTTGTAACAGAGTATTTCTACTTTGCAGTATTGATACTTGTACTTACGTAAAAAAAAGTAATTTTCCCACTACTGTTGGGAACTAACCATAGGACCACAAGGACTGGGACTGGTGGACCTACGACTGGACTGACTGAACATTTTAATAGAAAAATACAGCTATAGAAGCATGGTTTGCCCACTTAAAAGTGAGCATTGAGTTTTAGTCATAAAGATACATGTTGCATGCTCTTATTTCTTAATTCAATAAGGATTTACAGTTTTCGATTTTAAGAAAGTCAACTTCTGAAGTCATTTTTCATTGTTATGAGCAGTGGTGTAAAGTAACTAAGTACCTCTACTCAAGTACTGTACTTAAGTACAGTTTTGAGTTATTTTTTACTTTACTGGAGTATTTCCAATTTTCAATACTCCACTACATCTCAGAGGCAAATATTGTACTTTTTACTCCACACAAAGTATGTGACAACTTTAGTTACTTTGTAACTTTGATTATTATAACATAACATAACCTAGTCTACATTAACCACTTCAGCCCTACATACATTTTATACATTTGAAAACTTGTGAAATGGGACATTCTACATGAGTAGCCTACTTTCTGTTTTTGGTACTGTAAGTACATTTTGATTACCAATAATTGTGTACTTTTTCTCAAGTAGATTTAGAATTCCGGACTCTTAGTTACTTGTTGTAACAGAGTATTTCTACATAGCAATATTGATACTTTCACTTAAGTAAAACATGTTAGTACTTTTTCCACCACTGCATGTGGCTGCCTAACGTTACTGTAACTGTACTAAAGAGTGAATGGAGGTTTTTCAGCTGTAATGCAAAAGGCTGTAACTTGATACTCCCTTTGTTTTTACCCGGGTCACTCAGCACACCAATAAAGAAACAGAACACACAGTCAGTTCTATGGGTAAAACACAACCACAGATCGGTTGCTATGTCTTGAAAAAAGAATTATCACAGTTTCGATCACCAGAATCATACTTGATTTTAATAACAGAGTGATAATGCCGAAAACGGACAGATCTGCAAGCTCACGACGCCTTGTGGGCAGTGTTGCCAGATCCAGTGTGTGAGAGAGAAATAAGCAACCAGGTCTACGAAAAGAAGCGACTAAAATGTAGTCGCTTCTTCTCGGCTTGTTTTCATAGATAGGCCACAACATGAGCACTTTAAACAAACCTATATACATTGGCTATTTGAAAATAACTGATCCACAAGCTCACAACTGCTATTTTACAAAAAGTCTTGAAATAAAATGTGGAATATTTGAAAGATTTCTGAGACATTTCAACAACACAAATCTGGTACGGGCTCCCTGGCACAAAACATTTTCAGATGTGGGTTAGGGACAAAACCACTCGTTTAAATAATAATAAAACAAATGTGTAAACAAGCTCAAATAAGTATCTAATACACATTAGAAACAAGCCCAAATAAGCAACTACACTTTAGAAACAAGCCCAAATAAGCAACTACACTTTAGAAACAAGCCCAAATAAGCAACTACACTTTAGAAACAAGCCCAAATAAGCAACTACACTTTAGAAACAAGCCCAAATAAGCAACTACACTTTAGAAACAAGCCCAAATAAGCAACTACACTTTAGAAACAAGCCCAAATAAGCAACTACACTTTAGAAACAAGCCCAAAAAAGCAACTACACTTTAGAACCAAGCCCAAATAAGCAACTACACTTTATAAACAAGCCCAAATAAGCAACTACAATTTATAAACAAGCCCAAATAAGCAACTACACTTTAGAAACAAGCCCAAATAAGCAACTACACTTTAGAAACAAGCCCAAAACCAATATTTACAAGCAACTTTACAGAAAAACAAGCGACATGGCAACACTGCTTGAGGGTGCCCGAAGAGCGGGTCGACGCTACTAGTACTTTCTCCGCGCGACACCGTCTTGACGACGAAGTTTATGGTCTAAATCAGATGCGACGTGTTGTGTGTTGTGTTGACTCACGTAGTGTTTGTTGGGGTTCCTGCGCTTCTGGACGTCCTGCACGGTGACATCTTGCACGGTCCTCCGTGGCATGATGATGATGATGATGGTGAGGTGATGATGCCCTGATGATCCTCTCCTGTGAGATCTCCTCCGACCCCGGGTCAAAAACACTCCCTAAAACAAAGTCCCTGCTTATGGCTGGCTGGGTGGATTTATTCTATGCAAAGCGATCAAACCCGATCACGGAGAAGAAAGTTTACACACACACACAACCACCGTCCGCTTTGTCATCCGTGGACTTCTTGATCAACGCAACCACCGCTGGCCCGATGTGTGTGTGTGTGTGTGTGTGTGTGTGTGTGTGTGTGTGTGTGTGTGTGTGTGTGTGTGTGTGTGTGTGTGTGTGTGTGTGTGTGTGTGTGTGTGTGTGTGTGTACGTCAGATTTCCTGTCCCACATCCAGTGGGTCGGTTGGGTTCCTGCTCCTCCGTCCCGCTGCTGACGGCTCCTCTCCGCTGCTCCGCTAAAACCGAACAAAACTCCCAGCCTATCCTAGATCACCTACTCCCACTTTAACCGACTGGGACGGTTCCACGTGTTGCCAGGTTCTGCGAGAGAAACGAGCCCCAAAAGAAGCCACATGCATGAGCACTTTAAATCAGTGGTTTTCAACCTTTTTCATGCCAAGGACCCCTAAATTGATTACAAATTTGGCAGTGGAACACATCTGAATTTATTTTTGTGCCAGGGGACCCCCAGAAGCAAAGATTTTAGTAAAAAAATGTTTGCTTAAAATATTTATATATTCAAAGATATGCGCATATTTTCAAGATTTTTCAAAAATAGCAGATCTACAAGCTCATAGCGCGGCACTCGGTGCCACGCATTGAGCTTGTATATCTGCTATTTTTGAATAGCCAAAGCTAAGCCATTCAAAACTATAACAGCTATGTTAACTAATCTTCGCTGGGGACCCCCTGGTACCCTCCCAGGGACCACTGGTGGTCGCCGGACCACTGCTTTAAATGCATTCATTGGCTATTTGAAAATAGCCGGTCTACACTTGTAGATCTGCTATTTTCAAAGAAAGATCGTGGAATGTTGCAGAGGTGGGGAAAAAAGTGAAAATTTAGGAATATTTCCAAAGCCACAAAATCTTGTATGGGCCGGGGGTATCTCTCTCTGGCACAACATATTTTCAGAAGGTTGTGTGACGGTCTACAAATAAATAATACATATTAATTTGGGAGGTTTGAAAATTATTGAGCACCACTGGTTTAAACAACATTAGAGGAAACAAGCCCAAAATAACCAACGACACTTTAGAAACAACTAACAAGCCCAAAAAAAAAAAAACCCTGTAACTACCAATATTTACAAGAAACTTTACAGAAAAACTAGCCCAAAGTCACCTATAATAATAAGCGGACATGGCAACACTGTGGGACGGTCGGTGGAAGTCCTGCCGAGACGAGACTCTCTCCCCTCTGTCTGCACAGTACACGAACGCTACGGCTTGATCATGAACGCCATCTGCTGGCGTTAATAAAGAATAACGTGGAATGCCAAAGTTTATTTGATTTGATTTAATTTCATTTTATTGACAAACTTATAGTACAAAGAATTCAAGTAATCAACCAGCACATACTTGAACTGACATGAAATGAAATATACAAACAGTAGCCTACAGAAATCAAACAGAAAAAAGTTTTTCTAATGCAAATTGTGACACAGCTCTTGTTTTCACATCTCTTTATTCCCTTAATATTTATTTTTTATTTTATTATTGTTTTAAACGTTGTTGTTGCTGTTGTTGTTACATTTATAAATGTATGTAGGCTACCAAAAATAAGAATAGTCTTGATTTATGTTTGTTTTTTCATCTTTCCCTTTGAATTACGTCCCAGTAGCTACCCACGGTCAGTCCTCTTAGGGCAAGACAGGGCCACTCAATCCGCTTCTCCGGAACTACTCTGCCGGGGGCTTGGGGAGAGGAGAGGCTCTGGCACGTGGAGGGACTAGGCTCTGTGGATGGCCTACCGGCCGGGCTCCTCCTTCGTCTCACCAGGTCCTGGACTTGAGCGTTGCACCAGACTCCCCCGTTCCAAACATTTCATTCTGGCGTGATGGTTTCTTGGGCCCTGGTGGTACTGCAGGCTTCACTTGAATGGCCCTCCTTAAAGGTCTCACAATGGATTTGTTGGGCTTCTTCCTCACGGAAGACACAGGCTGGGGCGCTTCCTACTATAGCAGGGTTTTCCTGTGCTACTCTGTTGGTAGTCAATATGACAGATGAACTGAATCAGAGCAGATGAAATAAATTAGGACAGATCATGATAAGATTAATTGCACCACTATTTGCACTGTTTTTTAGACTATGACGTGCTTATTTATTATATTTGATATTTGTCTTTAGGGAATGTGGTAGGATACATGTAGGATTGTAGGATGTACTGTATGTTTTCTCTGTCTTCTTTTTAAAATGCTGACCCTGGGAGCTGAGCTCCAAAATTTCCTATGCACTTGTGCAAATGGCAAATAAAGTCTATTCTATTCTATTCTAAGACACAGGCTGGGGCGCTTCCTACTATAGCAGGGTTTTCCTGTGCTACTCTCTGGATGGAACTCCAGTAAAGTATACTATAATGACAAGTCCTGTGTCCTGACTGACCCCCCATACTGGTGAAATCACCCAAGTCCAAAGCCCTGAATGACTTTGACCTGTAGCTTCAACATCTGTTCTGGCTAAGTGCTTGGAGAAAGTCATGAGCAACCTTCACCTCATCCATAGCAGAAATTAATCATTCACAGTTTGTGTCAAGTCAAGTTTATAGAGCAGTGATTGTCAACGTGTGGGCCCTAATAATTAGCAAAACGCTAAAGATTTCCATGATAATAATAACAATATTAAAAGATTTAGCCTATGTACATATGACAGGTATTTTATTCTTTCTTCTTTAGTCTCAATTGACTGGTCATTAAAATGTACATGCTATGAGGCATTCCTACAACACAGTAGTCACAAAGACTAAAGACATGCGCATTGATTTTAGACAATCTCCACCAGCTCCTCAGAGTAGTGCCATAAATGACCAGACAGTGGATTTGGTAACCACTCATAAATATCTTGGTTCCATTATTGACAATAGTCTGAAACTTGATTTAAATACTGAAATAGTGTGAGGTCAGCAGCGCCTCTTGTGTTTAAGGAAGCTAGCCAAATTTCAGACTTTGATGATTTTGTTTTATGGCTTTTATGGAGTCCTTTGCTGTCATTTGCTGGTGTGGTAACCTTGGTCTTAGACATAAAAATGCCCTTTAAAATGTACATTTCTGTTTGGCTTTGCGGCTTTGAAGTTGTACAGGGCAGAAATGACAAAAAACCTAAATATACAAAGACATGACTAACATATTTAATGTAAATTAAATATGTCAAATCAAAGCATGTCGCGCGCGAGACATGCTTTGTTTACGTGCACTCGCACATCACGCTACATAATGAATTAATTAATACCCGGCAGGAAATGTGTTAAGGTTTAGGTCAATCTTATGTGCTAAGGGTCAGGTCAAGGTCTCTCTTGCACCTTCCAATCCAAGCAGGCGTCTCAGCAGCAGGCAGCAAATATGGTCACTGGTGGACATGGGAATGACATGTATTCACCTCACCATTGCCATGCAGCTGTTTGTTGTAACTTTACTTCCCCATTAGCACTTGCCTATGCATGGTTATTCTTCCTGTAACCAAGCAGATGTGCTGGAACCAGCCGGTATAGTTCTATAATGTAATTGAGTGAAAGTCAGGGGACGGTGGGTAGAACGTACCAATCACACACACCATGGCTCACCAATTATGGCTTCCAAACATGGTTACAGCACTGGAGGAGCAGCTTCTGGTAACAAGTACTCCCAGCGCCAAGAACACATTTTCTCAAACTTACTGTTATATATAGGTCAATAGCACTCTGGGACGATCTGCCTTATCTTATCTACAATTCACAACAAGATTACTTCAAAAACGTAACTGTAATTTTTGTATTTGTTTAATATGACTGGACTTTTTTATTTGATTTTATGTAGTTATAGTTTTTGTTCAAAATCATTTGTTTATTATTTGTATACTTAAATGTATTTATTTTATTGTATTGCATGTCTGTAGTATTTGCTTTGTTCTGGAAAGCAGGGGTCTCTAATGGGGATCCTTTAATAAACCCTACACTTCTCATCCACATAAACTTAACCTCTCTCATGGAGAACATGTTGAAGTACTTTTTTCCTGCTGGAGCAGTGTACAGTACGCTCGATATCTAACCCAGTACCTGCT
Organism: Gymnoscopelus braueri; assembly: GCF_963280865.1. NCBI lineage: Eukaryota > Metazoa > Chordata > Actinopteri > Myctophiformes > Myctophidae > Gymnoscopelus > Gymnoscopelus braueri. Next base: position 44,558,728 of record NC_137609.1, on the reverse strand, counting down.
GAAGATGCATGCGCTCCATGCCACATAAAGGCTTAGCCTGATCGTGTCTGTCAGTACCATGATGGATTCTGGAACACTGTTTGGGGAGTAGACTGCCATAAAGATGGAAAAATGCTCTCATGGGCATGACACTGTCTGCTGAGCTTGTGTATGAGTGGACTGACACCTTCCCCAAAATGGAATAGTGTTGTATATTTGTATATTTCTGCTGATTATTGGTGGTGTTGCATTGAATGTGATGTATTTTTTCTACCGTGCTGTATCTACAGCACTTTTCTTCTTGTCCTGTAATCTGTTTCTTAACTGCTGTGCCGTCTTTGTCGACAGAATTTCCCTTGGGGATCAATAAAGGTCTTATCACACTGGTTCTGGACAACCACTGATGATGACAGACAGACAGACAGACAGACAGACAGACAGACAGACAGACAGACAGACAGACAGACAGACAGACAGACAGACAGACAGACAGACAGACAGACAGACAGACAGACAGACAGACAGATTTTCGGCCTTGCATCCTTGGCGTCAAAGACAATACTAAACTAGATATACTCAGTGCCAGTCGTCTAAAGTAATAACTTTTTTGATTGATTGATTGAATACTTTATGAAGAGGTTTGCAGAGAAAAAAGCACATGGAAGTACAGTTCAAAATACAATGTCAACTAAATAGGATTGAAAAGCCCCAAAAACCCCACTGGCTTGTTTCAATTGGGGTCCTCACGTAGGCCTACTCAATTCCTGGAGACACTAAATGACAGACAGATAGACACTACTATGCAGAACATCATTTAAACAGTTTAAAGGTAAGAAAAACTAAAAATATGTACAGTGCACAGTTCGAGGGGGGGGCTAGGTTATAACTTTTACAGGGGCCAGTTTAGAATTGCAGCCTCCTGAAGATGTTCTTTTAGGGCAGTTTTGAAAGCGAGTAGGGTTTTACACTCCTTCAATATTTTTGGTAGGGCATTCCACATTTTTGTTGCATAGCAGGAGAACGAATTCAACCCCTCGTTTGTGCCAAATCTGGGTTGGACGTGATCAGTGGAGCTACCTCTGGTGTCGTGATTGTGGACTTCATTTACGTTTTTGAAGTACTAGACCAGGCCCATTGCAAGTTGCTGTACTCTGTCCCCAACCCTGAGCCATCCGACCCTAGCAAAATAAGCAGGGGTTAGATGAGTTGTAGGTTTAAGGCCAAGAAGTAGCCTTACCAGTTTGTTTTGGGATGTCTGGAGCCTTGTTTTTAAGGCCTTCCTTAGTGGTGTTGTGGTACCATGAGGTGCATGCATAGTCGAAGTGACCTTGGATGAGGGTCCCTTTAAGAATCCTCAAAGTATTCTTACTGACTAGAGGAAATCCTGTACAAAATATTTTTTTTGATGACTCTTGTTGCCATTTTATCACCGGAAAGGTTTGCCTCCAAAATGGAACCTAGGTAGGTAATTTCCTCTTTTCTTGTGATAACATCATCACCCACTTTGATTGTGAAGCTGTCGGCCTTGCCGAGGTTAAAACTAGACCCAAAGAGAATGGATTCAGTTTTACCCAGGTGTAATGATAGTTTGTTATCAGTGAGCCAGATGCGGATCGTATCGAGTTCAGAGCTGAGAGCTTTTTCAACCTGCAGCCTGTCCCTGATGTCCGAGACCAGCATAGAACCGAGAACCGGAACAAGTTGCAGTCAAAAGCTGATGACATGTCGTTTACATATATCAGGAACAGTAAAGGTCCTAGTATGCTTCCTTGCGGAACGCCACAGCTCACTGGGAGGGGGGGGGGGGGACAGGGTTCCGTTCACCTCCACCACCTGTTCCTCTAGATAGGATTGCATCCAGCTCACCGATGTACTATCAAAACCAATTGCTTTTAGCTTACCAATCAAAATAGAGTGATTAACGGTGTCAAAAGCCTTTTGGAGGTACAGCATGACCATGCCGCAGTATTTGCCCTGGTCCACCTCTTGTTTGATGTGGTCGTTCAAATAGAGAAGGCATGTGTCAGTGGAGTGGGATTTTCTAAAGCCAGATTGGAGTTTGTAAATTAGACTTTTTCAGCAAGACACTTTTCAACCTGTTCATAAACAATTCTTTCCATGAATTTCTAGATGGAACCGAGAATAAAAATAGGGCGGTAGTTGCCGGGGTCTAATTTGCTTCCTTTTTTGTACCGAGGGGTTACTCTTGCTATTTTGTCCCTGTTTAATCTAGAGTACATTTACATTAAGTACATTTACTCAAGTACTGTACTTAAGTTGAGGTATTTTTACTTATTTACTTATTTCCAGTTATCAGTTCTTTTACTTCAAATCCACTACATCTCAGAGGCAGATATTGTACTTTTACTCAATTATTTGAAAACTTTAGTTAGCCTACTAGTTACTTTGCAGATATATAAAACATACATTAACCACTTTAGCCCTATTTTATACCTGGGCTATTTGAAAATAGCCGATGCGACGTGTTGTGAGCTTGTAGATCTGCTATTTTCAAACATTTTAGTACTTTTAATTTTGGTACTTTAAGTACATTTTGATACCAATACTTGTACTTTTACTCAAATGAATTCCGGACTTTTACTTGTAACAGAGTATTCACCCTTTTCATTTCACCCTTTTGAAAAGGCTAGCAATCTTGTGGGGATGCAGCACCATCCTCTGGTTCACAATGTGCATTACATCTGACCAACCAATGTCATTCACTCTTGGTAGGCAACTATTGGTAAGCAAGTAATGCTTTGACAGTGGGATTAAGTGCAAATTATATCGATTATATTTGTATAGCTATCACGATGTCCAAACATTATCCTGAAATTGAATGGCTGCACATTATATGAACGGTGATGATTGGGTGTTTTGAAGTAAGTATATAGTTACTGAAATTGCATTTCTTTAGACCTCTGTCAATTTGTAAAATCTAATGCTAACTGCTTTAGAGTTCAGTGGCAGTGTATTATTGCGGCCTTATGACGAATATAAGTAAGCAATACATATGCTTAAGTCCAAGGCAAGCATGGTTTGCCACAAAGGACAATACAAATCTGTCATTTTAGATTTCTTTGGCTATTAAAAAATAGCAGATAGATCTGGTATTTTTGGAAAATCGTGAGAAGTTGTGCAAATCTTTGAGTGTATATTTTTTAAAGCGTACATCTGTAACTCAGATCTTTGCTTCTGGGCGTCCCTGGAACAAAACTATTTTACAAATGTTCGCTTTAAAAATATATATATATATTCAATATATATTAAGATTTTTGGAAAGAAATTGGGCCTCTTCCTTACTTCCTTCACAGGTTTTACCAATGATACTATAAAGGCTCTGTTCCATTTCGTGTAGCACAGTGGTTCTCAAACCTTTTAATTTCAAGGACCCCCATAACTCTGAGTGTACAAATGGAACCACTCTCAGAGTTACACACCTTTTTTAAGGGGACATTTAGAAACCCCCCCAAGGAACCATGAGGGTACCTGGACCCCACTTTGAGACCCACTGGTGTAGCAGAGTGTTTCCAGTGAGCCAACATGCACAATATCAGCAGCACCCTGACTCTGTTTGACCAGAATGGAACAGAGCCTTCATTAGTATCATTGCTAACACCTGTGAAGGCAGTAAAAGAAGGGGCCCAATTTCTTTCCAAAATGGCTGCTGTGCATAGAGCCTATTTGCAGCTCCAGGTTCAAATGAAGGGTGAGGGGTCGGAGCCGTCACACATCCGCAGCTCCAAGTGCGAGGTGATGCCAGCGAGGCGCTCCTGCAGGGGCAGCAGGTAGCCCAGGGCTTCTCCCTGAGACACTGGGCCCACGTAGCGGTATGGACGGATGTTAAGGATCTGCACAAAGTGAACTGGAAGAAGACAGAAATGTACAATTTACTGTTTAGCAGTGATGGAAGAAGTACTCACATTTTTTACTTGTAAAACATTTATTTTAGTAGTTTATTATCAGGCTGCCCAAGTAAGTCCCTAAATAGCCTGCAGCTAGTCCAGAATGCCGCTGCGCGCACACTGACAGGAACCAGAAGAAGAGATCATACTCCTTCACTGGCCACTTTGCACTGGCTCCCGGTTAAATACAGAATAGAGTTTAAGGTTCTCCTCCTCACATACAAGGCTCTCAATGGACAGGCACCAGTGTATCTCAAAGAACTCATCAAGCCCTATAAACCAGCCAGAACACCATTGCGTCCACAGTTTGAAAAAATGCTTACGGCTCCAGGAAACCCCAAAAAGGTTAGAACAGGAGGCAGAGCATTTAAGTTTCAGGCACCTCAGCTGTGGAACCTTCTCCCAGTCTCAGTCCGTGAAGCAGACACACTCTGTATATTTAAGACTAGATTAAAAACCTTTCTTTATGATAAAGCCTATACACGAATCCACGGAGCGCTGCCCTGGGCGCAGCCATTGCTGCGGTGTCAACGCTCCGCGGACGCGACACCGCAGCAATGGCCGCCTACAGGCAGCTACAGGCAGCGCGTCTGTGGATTCGTCTATAGCCGAAGTGTATAGATGTAGACAGATGCCAGGTGATTGTTGACCTACATTGTGAATTTTAATTGTATAGTGTTTCTCAGTACTCAGTCACCCTTTCTTTCTTTCTTTCTTTCTTTATTAGGATCCCCATTAGCTTCCACAAAGTGGTCGCTAGTCTTCCTGGGGTCCTCACATACATAACATGTATACAATAAAAACAGACAATAGACCCTATAGTCATCCTCTCTCCCCTCTCCCTCCCCACGCTCTCCCATCTCCTCTCTCCTCTCTCCTCTCTCCTCTCGTCCTCTCTCTTCTCGTCCTCCCTTTTGGTTGTGTGGGTTTGTGTCCCACTGGTGCAATTGTAATTAACACTGTACGGATTCACGCTCTAGTAAGGCCTGCCACTAATTCCACACCCGGGGACCCGCTCCCCGGAGTTTCTTTTATCTCCCACGTCGCAGTTCCATGGACTGCCACTACGGACCCCCAGCTGCAGATCAAGAGTGTGACTGGACCGGGCCTCTCCATGGAGCACGGCCGTGGATTCCTACTACATTACACTATACCACTACACTATACTTTATATTATCTTAACATTCTTATATGATACCATTATATACTGTATACACATTATTGTTGTACTATATTATATTATCATATACTATCTTATAGTATATATTTGCTACTATTGTTATTGTTACTACTTGTATCTCTCTCTGTCTCTCCCTGTCTCTCTCTTCTTTCCCCCCAACACGGTCGAGGCAGAAGGCCCCCACCCTAGAGCCTAGGGTCTGCTTGACGTTTCTTCAAGTTAAGGGGGAGTTTTTCGTTGCCACTGTCGCAAAATTGCTTGCTCAGGGTGGGACTGTCGGGTCTCTGCTCTACATGTAAAGTGTCTTGAGACAACTTGTTGTGATTTGACACTTTAATAAATTGAATTGAAATGTACATGTACTAGTTACTTTCCACCACAGCAATTTAGGCATTTAGCAGACGCTCTTATCCAGAGCCAACTTCCAATAAGCAAGGTAATCACATACATAGAACGCACATACACAGAAGATACATTGGCACAGATCATGTCATTTATTTTGTATCGTAAAGTGTTTTTAACCAGTGGTGGAAAAAGTAGTCAAATGTTTTACTTAAGTAAAAGTATCAATACTGCATTGTAGAAGTACTCTGTTACAAGTATAAGTCTGGAATTCAAAATGTACTTTAGTAAAAGTACAAAAGTATTGGTATCAAAATGTACTTAAAGTACCAAAAGTATTAAAGATGTGACGCGTTGTGAGCTTGTAGGTCAGCTATTTTCACTATTTTGATTTTTATTTCAAAATAGCAATAAAAAAGAAAGGGTTTTGGACACACAGTGTGAGGTTTCCGCCTGACAGAGGCAATATCATTAAGTCACGCAAGCTGCTAATGAATAAACATGTTGGCTCTGATGAGGGGATCATGCAGAGGTAATGTGTCTCTGTGATAACTAACTGTTCCCATGGTTTACCCGGAGATGAAAGGAGCTGACAACACATGTGCTTTCCATAAAGCAGTTCAATTAGAGGTAGTGTGAAGAATAATGATGTTTACTCATCACTTTGGGTGGATTATCAACGCAGGATGCGAAGAGAAATCCATCAGACATGGCTCTCGCACACAGACATGTGCACACACACACACACACACACACACACGCACAAGCACTGACGCACACGCACACGCACGCGCACGCACACGCACTGACGCACGCACGAAACGCGAAGCGACGCGTTTCGAGCTTGCAGATCTCCTATTTATGATGCCTTTTCATTTCAATCCTGGAAAGTAACAGTTCTGGACATATGAGGTTTCCACTCGACAGAGACGCTATGATAGCCATTAGTGGAGGCGATTCCACATTGTGAGCCTTTGATTGGGTTTCACGTGGAGGTACATGTCAGTGTCAGAGGCAAGCAGGAGTTCAGGGGGTCCTCAGCCCCTCCCTTCAGCTCTTTGACTAATACCTCCAAATCAGCCCCTCTTTTATCCCCCAAACGCCTCCAAAGTGAAAACCCTAAACCTCACCCTTGCCTACAATACTACAGATGAGTGTTTCTTTCCCAAACATAATGGATCCTGGGGGGGGGGGGGCAACCTTATGTTGCTCTATCGCTGTATAATATGTGTGTTGTGTGAATGTACTCATAACATAAACAGTAAACAGTAAAAAAAAAAGAATGTTTTCCGGTGAATTAGTCGCTTTACGTCTCGTTTCCACATAGTTTTGTGTGATGTCCATAATCCTGCAACATTCCCTGTAGTGTTCGATGCAAGGAAATGCATTTATTTTACGGATGAATTGAAATGATCACTTTGTTATTCATGTAAAGTGCATTTGAGTGTACCCTGAAAAGTTCTCCATCAATAAAATATATTATTATTAACATAGGCAAGCAACTGAATTGAATGTGTCTACTGGTCTACTGTGACACGTTTCCTGGCCCACGGTGCATATGGGCTCTCATATGGAAATCCGTAGCAAAAGTTGAATTGTTGTTCAAGCAAATGACGTATGACAAAGCAATAATAATGTGTGGTTGTCACAAAATATCTAGATACACGAGAACTTGTCTCACGGTACAACGGTGCCTTGGCACACCACTTGGGATCCACTGTAGTACCGTACTTCCGTACAGCATGATGTTTTGTCTTACCTCAGGTTACGGTTCTTACCACACCTTACCATACTTACTGCACCTCCTGTCTCTCACCTCAGGTGCTTACTGCACCAGATATGCTAGTGTAAATATGTAGATAAATTGTTGTTTTTATTGATCTCTCTCTCTCTTCCCCATGCCCCCATTCTTCTTCTTTCCTTTCTATTTGTTTACGGAAATAACAAAAACGATGGAGCTTGCACAAAAACAAATTTCACCCACTGTTTTAACCTGTAAACCTGTGATGTGACAGATAAAGCTGATTCTGATTCTGTTTTGTAACAAGGAGAGGTGTGAGTGTGGTTCCTACCATGATTGAGGAGTTTGACCCCATCGAACTGCATGCCACCGGTCCCTGAACGACCCACCGGACCTGCCAGCGAGCCTGAGAACGGAGCGCTGACGACTCCATAGTCATCACACACCACATCCACCGCCTTGTGGAGCTCCACGCCTCTGTTACAGGAGACACGCACAGAGAGAGTATAGACAGATATGGTGCCGTCTCATAATGACCATTAGTGAGGACCAATTATATGAGGATAGGTTGAAAATGGGTGTAGTTGTCCTTGAAAGGGATAGTTCACCCATTTATTTATTTTTCTGTCGATTAGTCACCCCATGGAGACTCATGGATATACCGGTAGGAGATACAAAGGAGACTCTTTGTGTCTTCTACCGGAACCTCTGCCGGTCATCAAATTATTGTCTCATCAAATCTCCATGGGGTGACTAATCGATAGAAAAAAAAATCATTGCAGGGGTGAACTATCCCTTTCAGCATGAAGCTGCGGGGACGACAGCGTCACCTCCTGGAGTTGAAAGCCCCACAACCATACACGTCACAAGCCCTCACTCTGTTGTTGTGGTGGCCGGCACACAGGACGCTCCAGGCCCCGCCTGCACAGACAGGACAACAACACGGACAGCGGTCATACCGAGCAACACCAAAGTGCACAAAATCATAACATCATAGTTGGTATACCATCGTGCTTTGTCAAAGCCACACATGTAGCACACTTATGTCACGGTCACAACGAAGGGCGACAAAACTTACGATGACATTTACGATGTTGTTTACAAGGGGCAGAGCTGCAGTCTGTGTGTGTGTGTGTGTGTGTGTGTGTGTGTGTGTGTGTGTGTGTGTGTGTGTGTGTGTGTGTGTGTGTGTGTGTGTGTGTGTGTGTGTGTGTGTTCTTTTTGCAATTGAAAGTCACAGCAACAAACGAAGTACTTTATTCCGAAGACAAGTACTTGTTGTGCACTTCAGTGATCTTCAGAGAAGTTTAGCTTCTGCTATATCTAAACCAGATATGAATAATAATTCAAAAGCATTTTAAAAGTGTGTGCGTGTGTGTGTGTGTTTGTATTTGTATGCCTTTCTGCAATTACAGCCACAGCAACAAACAAAGTACTTTATCCTGAAGACACTACCGTAATTTTCGCACTATAAGCCGCACCTGAATATAAGCCGCAGCAGCTAAATTGAATGATTTGTACATATATAAGCCGCACTGGACTATAAGCCGCGGGTGTAAAATCCATAGATTTAGGAGGTCCCCTAGTGGCCGTTAGCTGTAAAAATCCATAGATAAGCCGCACCGTTATATAAGCCGCAGGGTCGAAAAATTGGAAAAAAGTCGCGGCTTATAGTCCGAAATTTACGGTACTTGTCTTTCACCCAAGCTGTACCGTGGCAATATTTCAACCTGATGAGAATAACAATTAAATGTGGGTGCTTGGGTGGTGCAGTGGTAAAGTACCTTTAACGCAACGTGGAGTCTAGGGGTTCTAATCCACTTCTGTGTATCTGGCTTGGCCAAGCGCCTGTACTATGAGCACAATCGGCCGTGTTCAGGGGAATGTGTGACATTTATCCCCGTCAGACCGGAACAGCCTAAGGCGAGGGATTGTTTTCACTCCTGTCTGTCTGTCTGTGAACAGCTCATCTCCGGCACTGCTGGGCCAATTGGTGTGAAACTTTGCCAGCACACTACCAGTAGGCCAAGGAAGAACCTCCACTTCAAATCAGGCTGTTATAGCCACCATGAGGTTGATTTTTGCTAAACACATTGTTTGCTACTACTCCTACAGATTTCGTCCGAACCTCACTCAAATCAGTACACATTATCTCTGGAGTCATGTGATCAAGACGTATCAGTCAGATTGTTCATATGTCATTCTGATTGGCTACGATTGGCTTCCAAAGTTTGCAGGAGTGGCCCATTTTGCACAAAATGCCACAAATCATGAATGCAGTGTCCAATTGGCGTGAAACTTTGCACGCAGACTCCCAGTAAACCAAGGAAGATCTGCCATGCCAAATGTTTCCAATCAGCCCCATGGTGGTGCGATAATAAGTCGCAACACAGCTCTGGGTAGACAACTCTGCCTGGAGGAGCTATACACTCTGAGGAGCACCCCTTTCTACCTGTCACTGCACTTACTCCTACAGGCTGGGCTAGCACCTGTCAGCGGGGAACGCTGAATGGGAAAAGGACAGAGGTGTTACATCTTCCCGGAGAGGGCTCCTCACTGGCAGGTGAGCCAGCAGTTGTGGAAAAAGTACTCAATTGCATTACTTAAGTAAAAGTATCAATACTGCAATGTAGAAATACTCTGTTACAAGTCCGGAATTCAAAATGTACTTAAGTAAAAGTACAAAAGTATTGGCATCAAAATATACTTAAAGTACCAAAAGTAAAAGTACTCATATATGCAGAATGTCCCATTTCAAGTTTTCAAATGTATAAAAAGCTTTTGAAAATAGCAGATCTACAAGCTCACAATGCGTCGCATGAGCTTGCAGATCGGCCGAAAATGTATATAGGGCTGAAGTGGTCAATGTATGTTTTGTAATAATAATCTAAATCTACAAAGTAACTAAAGTTTTCAAATAAATGTAGTGGCGTAAAAGTACAATATTTGGATCCGAGATGTAGTGGAGTAGAAGTAAAAAAAATAAGTATTGGAAATTGGAAATACTCAAGTGCAAATGTACGTAGTTACTTTCCACCACTGTGAGACAGTAAGGTACATACCGTAAGCAGTGACAACACAGAAATGTGTGGTGAGGAATGAATTGGGGTGAAAAAGGGTGTAACCAATATAAAAAACAAAAAAGTAAATAATTCATAAACATATCCAAGGTGTGTATTATGTGTGTGTTTATGTATATGACTGTCCTTCTGCAATTAATAGTCACAGCAACAAACAAAAACAGTTCATCCCAAAAACAACACTTGTATCCTTAGATGTCGTTCAGCCAAGTTGAACATCCGCAACATTTCATGTGTGTGTGTGTGTGTGTGTGTGTGTGTGTGTGTGTGTGTGTGTGTGTGTGTGTGTGTGTGTGTGTGTGTGTGTGTGTGTGTGTGTGTGTGTGTGTGTGTGTGTGTGTGTGTAGGGATGGGTATTGGCAACAATCTCACGATACGATACGTATCACGATACTTGGGTCACGATACGATTATATTGCGATACGCATCACGATACTTGGGTCGTATCACGATATTGGGATATATTGGGATATATTGCGATATATTGCGATATATTGTGATATATTGCGATATATTGCGATATATACATATATCACAACTACATATTGTTTATATATACACTACATATTGAGTAGCTGCAGATCTGTGATAGGTTCTTTGAATGTTTTTCATAAAGCCTGTATCTGAGGCCTGTATTTTTTTTTTATCGCGATATTGATACTGGAGTATCGATACAGTATCGCGAAATAAAATATCGCGATATATCGTGATATCGATAATATTGCCCATCCCTAGTGTGTGTGTGTGTGTGTGTGTGTGTGTGTGTGTGTGTGTGTGTGTGTGTGCGTGTGCGTGTGTGTGTGTGGCCATGTGTCTGTCACCTGGCATACAGCACTGATGTGTCTTGGCTTTGGAGCACTTGTCTCTCAGATAGCGACCTTGGCATATGTACCGGTCAGGCTGGCAGATGCCTCCCAGTCTGGTACAGCCCGAGTCGTTCGTCGGCCCAGGTCTCTTTCTTCCCGTTCCTTTGACCTTCTTGCTCGATATCAAAGGCTGGGTTCTCTTGTGATTCCCCCGCCGTGTGATTCATCTTCACGTCGGCGGCCCCGTCAGCTTTCTTCACTCGGCTTTGAGACAGAGACTGTCCCCTTTTCTTGTCATTTTCCAGAGCACAGCTGAACCACAGGTCTTAATGTGGAAAAAATGGGAAAAAAAATTAGGTGAAAGACAGCAAAAGAAGGTCACACAGCACGCACACACACCAGTGGTGTAAAGTAACATGTAAGTACATTTACTCAAGTACTGTACTTAAGTACGCTTTTGAGGATTTTTGGGCGGTGAAACCGCCCCTATAAGTGAGGTTTGGATATTTGTACAACAAATCCTGCGCTGTGATTGGCCAAAAATGTACCCCGCCTAACCCTGTACCGTGATTGGCCAATCACAGTCTATTCAGGACTGTGATTGGCCAGTGTCACATGACACATGTGCACAGCCCTATATAAGAAACCATAACTTTAAAAAAAAACATAAATTTGTTTTTTTAAAGTTATGGTTTCTTCCATCATAAAGAGTGTTTCAATACATGTATTTATTTTTTGTACATGATTGGTTGACTCCATTCAGTATTGTGATTAGCTAGCAAGACACCGCCCACTTCACACAGGGTGTGATTTTTTACTTTACTGGAGTATTTCCCAAATTCAATACTTTTACTTCTATTCCATTACATCTCAGAGGCAATTGTACTTTTATTCCACTACAATGTAATTGACAGCTCTAGTTACTAGATACTTTGCAGATTTTGATTATTATTACAAAATATACATTAACCACTTCAGCCCTATATACATTTCAGCCATTTGAAAATAGCCGATCTACAAGCTCACAATGCGACACATTGTGAGCTTGTAGATCTGCTATTTTCAAAAGATTTTTATACATGTTGAATTTGGGACATTCTGCATAATGAGTACTTTTACTTTTGGTACTTTAAGTATATTTTGATGCCAATACTTTTGCACTTTTACCCAAGTCAATGTTGATTACTGGACTTTTACCTGTAGTATTTCTACACTGCAGTATTGAAACGTATTGATAAGTAAAACAAAATTGTACTTTTTCCACCACTGTCTCACACACACACACACACACACACACACACACACACACACACACACACACACACACACACACACACACACACACACACACACACACACACACACACACACACACACACACACACACACGCACATGTCCGTGCTAAACTAGGCTGTTAGACATCTTGCGTGGTTAGAACGGTTAATGGGTTCGTGGGCATTAGGGAATGCCATTTGAAAGCATCAGCTAAACAACTGCTAATGAGTAATTTCATGTGAAAAAAAAACATAATTAGGCTTTTAGTTTCTACCATGGCGTTAATATAGAAGCATTACGCAAAACACATGAGTGATGTACAATTATTCGCTAACCTTATAAGGCCTTTCACGAAATCACATCACATTTCACTGTCAGTTATCAAATCCCTTAACATTATTCATTGCTAGAAAATGCCACACATTCCTGTGTATTATCATGAAAAAAGACGAGGCTGGTGCCATTAACTCGGAAGAAACCCTTTGTTCTGGTAAGTTCATCGCGATACATTTTAATTAGGTGCGTGCAATATTCTGGATCAAGAGCAAAGTTTCAAAGCCCATCCATTGGGAACCGCCGCGCCCCGTAGACACAAAGAGACAAAGTTCAACATTGCATGTCACATTTCCATTCTGACAGCCAACTTATCATCCTTCCCACACCCACACATCACACAAGTCCTTGATCTTCATTAACTCCATTAACCTCTGAAGTGAATATTTCAAACACTGTGACTTGGTGCAAAACACACACACACACACACACACACACACACACACACACACACACACACACACACACACACACACACACACACACACACACACACACACACACTCTCACACACACGCAGTGGTGGAAAAAGTACTCAAATTCTTTACTTAAGTAAAAGTACCAATACTGCAATATAGAAATACTCTGTTACAAAAGTACAAAAGTATTGGCATCAGAATATGCTTAAAGCACCAAAAGTAAAAGTAATATTTGAAAATAGCACATCTACAAGCTGGCAACGAGTTATTTAAGTACAGAACTTAAGTAAATGTACTTAGTTACTTTCCACCACTGCATGCACGCACACATGCAGGAAAGCAAGCACGCACACACTAAGCTGCACTTGTTCACCACAACACCTTAATGACAGGGAGACTGGCATGCAGAATCTGCTGGATGGGGCATGGAAAAGCTATTTTTCTTTGAACGTGGTTGGCAACGAATAAAAGTACATGCAGCGGGGCCTTGTGAAAGATAGGCAGCGTAAGTATCCCACACTAATGTTAGAAGCAAATAGCGTGCATAATAACAATTGGAAAAACTGAATTTTAAACCTGACCCAGATAGAACTTGTGAGCTAATGATTACCCTCGAGGCCTCGTCTGCAATGTTTAGCAGGCGAGACTCCATGGGGATGCCGTGGCTGTGTTTACCAGAGGAATCCCGCTTGTCACCAAAAGATTTGCGCTCCGGTGGCTCCACAGGTTCAAGGTTCAATGTTTCTTTATTGTTACTGTACATCTTGTGTACGGATACATAAGAGTACAATTCTGGTTCCTCAGAAGTTGTAGCAACAAAAATAATAATGATGATAAGCATCAACACAACAACAGGAGAATAGCAAAGATCAGAGATGAGCAGTGGTGTAAAGTAACTAAGTACATGTACTCAAGTACTGTACTTAAGTACAATTTTGAGGTATATTTTACTTTACTGAGGTCTTTCCAATTTTCTGTACTGAAAATAGCCAATCTACAAGCTCACAATGCGTCGCATCTGCTATTTTCAAAAGATTTGTATGCATTTTATCCTCTGTCCTCTGAGAGCTGTATTTGTTCTCTGAGAGCTGACAACAGTCATTTAATCTGTTGAGCAAGATGGCTGTCTCATTTTCATGTTGCTCAACAGACCTTTGGAGTCACGGTGCCTCAAGCTGAGGGGTCAGAAACAATTAATCTAATGTTGCATGAAACATTCAATCATACAGTTTAGTCACTCCAGTAACAGGCCCCGGGCCCCCTGAGGTCTGTGTTTACAGGAGTTTACTATTTCCTAATAAGGCTCATTTTATGGAATACCTCCAGGGCAGCCACATGTATAATGTACTATTCGTACATTATTGTTCCTGTTAGCATCCTGTGTTGAATGGTACAGGATGTGTGATGTGTGTGTGTGTGTGTGTGTGTGTGTGTGTGTGTGTGTGTGTGTGTGTGTGTGTGTGTGTGTGTGTGTGTGTGTGCGCGCGCGTGTGTGTGTGAGTGTGTGTGTGTGTGTGTGTGTGCACGTGCGACAAGCGTGTGTGCGTGCGTGCGTGTGTGAGTGTTTCGACTGTACATTTTAATATTCTGAATACTCACAGCATACTAGCAGAGAGGCAATGAGGAAGAGTCTCAACAGCATCCTGGTTCTCATGGGATTCAAACTCAAACACCTACAAAGAGACCAACATTAGCTTTATCTTCTTACAAGTTCTCTGTAGAGGAGCATGAAGGGAAATGGAACGAATATACACAGTATACATACATATATATTATAAGCTAACTTAATTTGCAGGCAGTAAATTATTCTCCACTTGCACAATGTGGTGGGAGGAGCGTCTGGTCCATCGAGCCCACATGGACTCACTTCCGCCAAGCTGCTAAGCTCACTATAATCAATGTACTCTTTATTTCAAGTCTTTGTTTGTATATGGTTGTTTTTTCCATTAGTGTTGTCAGTGTGTTGATTAGTGTCTTTGACGTTTAATACAAACCTTATATTATATATGTCACAGTACGTTTGGAGAACCAGTACGATTGAAGACAGAGCGCTCGTTTTTAGGCACGGGGCTTCGGGGCGATGCGGGGCTTTTCGAGACAGGGTTTATTAGCGAGGCTCGCGAGGATCTCCTTCTCCTCCTCCGTGTGTGTGTGTGTGTGTGTGTGTGTGTGTGTGTGTGTGTCAGGGAGAAACTAAAACAAAAGCCAGCAGAACACAATAAAAGTATCTTAACAGTCCACCTGATTCGAATGATATCTGCATTGAATGGGGAAATAGGCGAGTTTATTAGACCTTTGAATGGGCGAAATAGGCGACCTACTTACCTACCCACGTTTTATCAGACCATTCATTGGGTGTTATCAAGACATACTAACCTACCAACTGACATGACTTAATAGTTCAGTTTAGGTTTCGCTTTTGGTTTTGGAACCTGACGGAGGCGCGCAGTCACAGGCGAACTGTCACCCCGTGAAGGACCACAGAGGGAGCTAAGGCGACCGAGTTGCCGTCCTGAACGGTGTGACGTTCGCCTGTGCCTACTCAGCGCCGTTTGAGTTATGTACCGATAGGCACAGAATCGTAAATATTGTTGTGCGGACTGCTCCGCCTCCAAGTAGGTCAGTAGCTCCTGAATGAATGGTCTGATAAATCGCGGGTAGGTAGTAGCCTATTTCGCCCATTGAAAGGTCTAATAAACTCGCCTATTTCCCCATTCAATGCATTGATAGCACTCGAAGCCGGTCACACACGCGCGCACGTGTGTGTGTGGTCGCGGCAATATATGCTTGTGCACAAGCCTGGCTTGTGGCTCCCTCTAGTGTTGCTTCTACAGAATTGCTGGGTGGGTGGTAAAAACGAGCGAGCCTTCTTCAATCGTACTGGTTCTCCAATCATACTGTAACATATATATACATATACATTTATTAGTCACAAATAAACCTCACAAATAAAGGTGTGTGTGTATATATATACATACTGGATAATATATATATATATATATATATATATATATATATATATATATATATATATATATATATATATATAACCGGATCCCATCGTTCGTGATACGTCTAGTGACATTTAAATTCAGTTCAGTCAGATAACTCAAGAATAGAATTAACCAATATCTTATTATAGAATGTGAATGCAAGTGACAATATCATATTTTATCTTGGCGTTCAGGCTCTGCTACATTTAATAGACAACCATCATGAACCATTAAGAGCAAGGAGACAGACATACAATAACAACCCCCCATGGGGAACAACATAACTAATTGCAGAGCCCACTGGTGGTGCTGGGGTGGCGGTGGGAGCAAACAGCCGCATCTTCCTATAATTCCACAAACCTCTGAGACCAAACTGTGAAGCCAAACCTCTGAGACCAAACTGTGAAGCCAAACCTGTGAGCCCAAAATGTTTCTGCCCGGTTCTCCTCAGTGCCTGGAGCTATTGACCTCAAATTGCGCACAGCCATTCACCATTACGATGCGCGTCGGACTGCGAAGCCCGTTTTTCGATATCACTACATCTCAGCTGTTTATTCGCATTTTTATGTCAAAAATAGTTCTGCCCGGTTCTCCTCAGTGCCTGGAGCTATTGCTCTCAAATTGCGCACAGCCATTGACCATGACCATGTGCATGGAACTGCGAAGCCCGTTTTTCCGATATCACTAAATCTCAGCTGTTTATTCGCATTTTTATGTCAAAGAATGTCGCCATGCTTATGCTGGCTGGAGAGAGAGAGAGGGGGGAGAGAGGGAGGGAGGGAGGGGGAGAGAGAGAGAGAAAGAGAGGGGGAGGGAGAGAGGGGGAGAGAGAGAGACAAGGAGAGGGAGAGAGAGGGAGGAGGAGGACAACGACGCGCTGTTGCCTTGCTAGCCCACAACTTCTCCGTGCTGTGTGTGTGTGTGTGTGTGTGTGTGTGTGTGTGTGTGTGTGTGTGTGTGTGTGTGAGTGTGTGTGTGTGTGTGTGTGTGTGTGTGTGTGTGTGTGTGTGTGTGTGTGTGTGTGTGTGTGTGTGTGTGAGAGAGAGTGTGCATGAAATGCACTGCAATCCTTTCGTGCAAAGGTGGTAGCACGTCACGTTTAAGTAAATCTCTCCACCAGAGACACAAAAGTTAATCTCATCTAGCCATTGCACCATGTCGAGTCTCCAAAAATCTGTACAAGCTAACGATGCGGCCGTTTCACTATCTCGCCCCTAAACACGGTCGCCCCGGCTCGCACCGAACGGTCTGGGGTGAGCAATCTGCGCCTAATTGTCTCGCCCCTAAACACGGTCGGTCGCCCCGGATCGCAACGAATGGTGGAGAGCGTTTATTTGTTAAGGACGCCCATGCATTCTCCACTGTTGAACGTGCACCCTTTAAGTGCATATCTGGATGCATGCACATAATCATATTGTTGTTGTTAAGTTGAAATAATAGTTGTACAAGTTGTAATAAGTGTTGTATAATTATTTTTGCTGTAGTAATCAATTCATTATAATATAAGTACAATGAATGAATATATATATATATATATATATATATATATATATATATATATATATATATATATATGTGTGTGTGTGTGTGTGTGTGTGTGTGTGTGTGTGTGTGTGTGTGTGTGTGTGTGTGTCTGTGTGTGTGTGGGTGTGTGTGTGTGTATATATATATATGTATGTATGTATGTATGTATGTATGTATGTATGTATGTATGTATGTATATATGTATGTATGTATGTATGTATGTATGTATATATATATATATATATATATATATATATGTATATATGTATGTATGTAGGACGTGCAATAACCCCACGTTTGCAACTACTTTTGCCTGCGCAGTGCGCACTTCACCGGGTATGTATGAGGGGCCGTTTAGGCCAAAAATAATGAAACACTTTCACACACGCTAACGAGACAGTCTTATACTTACTACTGAAATGCTTTTACATTCAATTTTGAGACACTTTCACACACACTGATGAGACACTCTTACATATACTACTGAAATGATATACGTTCAGTATTGAAACACTTGCACACTCACTACTGAAACACCCCACTGAGCATTTTTCGGTCTATTAGCCGTTTAAATGACGTCTAAACGTCACCTAGCCGTCTAGGCTAAATCCGGTTTATGAGTGGTCTAGAATTGAAAGTTTTTTCAACGTCTAAACCTAGCCTAGACGTTGTTTCAACGTCTTGGACGGCTAGATATAAATATATAACCGTTCAAATGACGTTGAAAGAACGTCTAGGCTTAGCCTAGACGTTGAAAAAACTTTCATTTTTAGACCACTCATAAACCGGATTTAGCCTAGACGTTATTTAGACGTCTAATAGCCCGAAAAATGCTCAGTGGGTTAAACCCTATTATAGACTATATACGTTGTTTAGACGTCATGTAAACGTCTATTTAATAAGGATATTAATATACTTATAATTAAATCATGTTTAAATAACATCTAAACAACTTGTAGGCATTATATACCTTTAAGATATATCAAATTATTCACACGAAACCTATATTAATGCATTTAAATGCCTCAATTTTAATGCAGATCCAGGTTCTCTACAAAAAAAATACCTGATGGACCAAATTTAACCCGTTTTGCTTACCTTTGTAGAAGTGTAGTCCCATGTTCTGATAATTTGTTTACATTATGTTGTTATCTTTCAGGATCTTTTAAATATGTTGCAGTGTGACACTAATGTCATGCTACTCTTTATTGTACCACTGGATAAAAACTTTTTTCTTAATGTTAACATTGATCTACTCTGAACATAACTATCCTTCAACTGTAATTTCAATCACAATACATATTTCAACAAAAAAAATACCAAAGCTTGTACAATCGGTCTTTAATTTCTGCACCTCTTAATGTTTAAGCCATTAACACCTGTCATGTTAGATTTTAAACACTTTAACACATCTTATACTTGAGCTATTCAAAAATAGCAGATCTACAAGCTCATAGCACGGCACTCGGCGCTAGTCGATCTGCTATATTTTTGTTTTAACAATATTGAACATTTTTGCAAATCTTTGAATGTATGTTTTACCTCAAATCTTTGCTTTGCCTAGACTTGATATACACACACACACACACATATATATACACACACACATACACAAAGATTTGCAAAAAAAAAATTTTACTCTCCAAAAAATAGAAGATCTACAAGCTCTTAGCGCGGCACCGAGTTCCGCGCTATGAGCTTGTATATCCAGGGTCCCCACACATTTTTAGCAATGAATTTCCAAAACTTTTCCAAAACTTTTCCAGAATATTTAGCCCAATTTCCAGGCCTATATAACAATCATTCAGCGCAATAATGTGTCTCTTACTCCTATGTACAATGCCCAAAGATAGGCAGTGTAGCAAAAATAAAGCATAGAATGGTACAATTCCATTCAAATTTCGTGCAAAATTAGGGCAACACAATTGAGACATACATTAGGCTGCCATCACACAGCCCGTTTGGCGAAAAACTACTTATGTTACATATTTCGTGTAATGTTATACATGTTTATGAAAATGTTTTGTGTTAACAAAATCAATAGCCAAAAACAATGCATAGCCAAATATTTTTTCCAGGACCCTTGATAAATTCCAGGACCTTAGATCAATTCCAAACCTTTTCCAGTACTGGATTTTTTAAATTTCTATTCCAAAATATTTCCAGGAATTTCCTGTATATCTGCTATTTTCTGAATAGCCAAAGAAATCTTAAGTGACACAGATGCGTTCCCTATCTTAATGGGATAAACAACCATAAAAGACAAGTTTTAACAAAATGTTTTGACCAAATAATAACATTGATTTGCTTCAAGGCGTTGCCCTCTTCTTGTATCCCCCTCCACCACTTCTACCAGGCGCCTGCTTGAAGTGGTCAGAGATGGCAGCGCTCACCAGGTTCTCCATTGTCTCTCTGAATGTCTTCTGAACGGCTTCTGCAGTCAACGTGTACAACTTGAATAAGCAATCAACAAATAACTAGCACTGACAAAGTTATTTTTACCATTGATGACAGAAAGATAGAAGGTAGTGCTTTTGAAAGCTCTCTCCTGCTGTCCGGCACCATGCTAGTAGAAATTAGTCATCAGGCCATTGGTGAAAAGTCTGAAACAAAAAGAAAATGAGAAGCTAAATCGTCAATGGCATACTATGCCAACAATAATGTTGATATGAAACAGAAATAATAAATAATACACTAACACAGTGGGAAATGATAAATAATACTTCCATTCTTACTTTTCTCCGACATGGGAAACTGAAATAAAGAAACCTTGTGACAGTCTGCCTGTGATTTAGGATGTGAGGCTATACTTTGGCAGGTGCAGATCTTAATAAACAACATTACTTGTTTTACAAGTTCAACATCATCATCCCTACCCAATTACATCTTTGCCACAGTAAGATGACTTCCAAACTTTATAAAAAGGTACCTTTTGGAATCCTGTGAATGTTTCTCCTCTGAGTTCTGATAAGATTTCCTGTTGGTGAAAGACAAGGCAATTACATGTCATACTTGCTACTTACTGTTGGGGGGAGAAAAGAAAATTAAACATCTTACTTGCACCATTGCAACCTATTTTGCTCACTGCTACAGTCAATTTAAATTTACCTTGTGGTGTTATTTCTTCATTGGGGCTGGAGTAAGGCTTCTATTCACTGTTGGGGGTAAAGGAAATAAATTAGACATAGTCACCGTTATGATCACTCCTAGACTCAAAATCTACCTTGTGTAGGTAGTCCTTGCTCCATTTCATCTTGGAGTAAGGCTAAGATTCTCTGTTTGGTGGGGGTACTTACTCATCTCACTTACAAACTCACCATTTATATCACTGGAAAACTCAAATAAATTGTACCTTGTGGTTGTGGAGTCCTGGCACTGCTTTGGCATACGCCTATGATACACTGTTGGGGAGAAAACAAAGTAAATTACATGTCATAATTACACCATCACTATTGTGCTCACAGCTATAGCAAATCAAATTCTACATTGTGTAGTCCTGACTCTTGCTTGGACTGGACTGAAGCCACAATTCACTGTTAGGGGTGGAAGACAGTGAAATTACATATCCAACATAATGTTTTCAATGTCATCTCCAAATATCTCCACTTAGCCATCTACACATACCTACATATATGTACATATCTACACATAGATCTGTGTCCTCAGTCCATTCAGGGCAGCTTGAGCAAGCAGTGTATTGCTGTGATCTGTTTGAAAACAATGACATTATTAATTTCACAGCTTGTCTCAGCCCCATATAGCAGTACTGACTCCACTGTAAATGGATCCACAACCTGTTCCTCCGTAGCCTGGCCAAAACAAAATCTAGGTGGCTTCTGCAATGAACATATAAACGAATTAATTAATTCTAAGATTGGGAGTATCAATAGCAGAGGTTATGTAATCTAGAGTGTACACTGTACAGCTTGAAAATTAAATAATACATTTTTAGCCCTGACAATTACTGCAACATCACCCGTTTTAAATACAGTTGTTGATGTAATGGTGATGTCTTTTTGAACTTCCTTTCCCTTGTTGACATCCTCCATTCAAATTAAAGTGTGTCATAGGTGAGTAAAGAGTCCAACAACACTGGAATGACTCTTAACTAGTGTTGCGATTATTAGAAACATGCATTTCTACAGGATATAAGACATTTTAGTTTGTAAGTCATGTCATTCAATTGAATGTACAAGTGGCCAATACAAAGCATAAGAGCTCCATTCTGATTGTTACTGTGAGCACATTAACTTTGTAGGAATTTGCTACATCTCAACATATGTGATACGAGAGGCTCCTGGTAACTATAATAGCAGTTAAATTCAAATGTACAATTTTGCTGAACTACCAAGGAGACATAACATGTTTGTTGTAAACACCTTTGTGGTGTTTACAGCCTATTGCTAGTAAGACCTGGTGTTGAGGTGTGGATAGGGGCTGTCAACGTGGTATTCTGTGGGCAGTGTGTATAGTTTAAAAACAATCTGTAGAGTTTAGTTGTATAACTATCTAAACATTGGCACAACATCCACCACAGGACATGACAGCGTGGTTACATAATATAGCCAAACTCACATGTTTCCATTACCCTTTGCCATTTGTGTTCCTGAAACAAGATTGACAAGAGAAGACATTTTTATGGCCTAATATATCACATGTAGTCCTCACAAGAGGTGATAGCATTAACATTGGATATCACCAGTAGTGACAAGTAGTCTACACATTCTCTGAAATTAATTTGTTGTTTTGGTGTCACTTTAAACAGAAGAGATCTATAAATACACGGACAGTCACTTTGTTCCAATTAAAAATAGTTAAAAAGAGTAAATAAACTAAACATTTCACAACATCTTCAACATGTTGGTACATGTTAGCCTGCACATTGTTAAAGAACAATAATTTATTACACTGTACCATATTCAACAAGGTTCACTCCAATTGGAACAAAATAAAAGATTATACACAATTTATGTTCCGTGGTTTTACTCCTTGCAGTAAAGTAGTGGATCTACAAGCTCACACCGTGATGCAGATGCAAAGCGTTGAGCTTGTAAATCGACGTTCTTCACGGACTGCTAAAGTTAGCTGCTGGCTTTAGTTAGCTGCATCTAGCAGCTTAGCTAGCTAGCTGCAGCAGCTAGCAGCTTCCTTTAGAAGTTATAAGCTTGCAAGCGGCTTAAGAAAAGTTTTAAAATCAATAAGCAAAGAACACTCACCTCTATAGTCGTATTGCCATTTAAATAATTAAACTTCATGGTGATGAACATCGTGATAACTCGCATGAAATGTATCTATTTGTGAGTGTTTACTGTTTGTCGTCCGCAACCGGAACCACTAATGTTGCCATGTCTCGTGAGAAAATCAGAAAACCAACCTCCGAAACCAATCTGCGGTTTACTGTTGCTGTGAAGCCCAGTGTTGCCAAGTCTCGTGAGAGAAATAAGCAAACCGAACTACAAAGACAATCTGCGGTTTACTGTGGAAAGTCTGGTGACGAGAGGTTAGCGGTTTACTGCTTGGCTTTCACTCGTTCCTCAGTATTTTATATTAGCCTATCACCAATACTGCAAACTGCCATTATTTTTTTATATTTATGCATTTAAAAAAAAATATTTGCATATATCACCATTAATGCAAACTGCATTATTTCGCTATAATAGTGAGATTTAATAATTTCTATTGTTAGCATCCTAAAATAAACGATTTCAAACAACATGAAATTAAGTAAATGTCATGGTTTAAAACTGGTCTAAATGTAGACGTTGATATATGGTTTTGATTTAAACGTCTAAATCTAGGCTAAATTCAAACTATACTGTATATTGATAAATGCTATTCAAATTATTTTAGTCCAATATTTGGAGATCAAGTGCAGCTTACAGTTGTTTTTTTAATCAAAGTTTTCAAACAACATGACTAAAAAAATAAGTAAATGTCATGGTTTAAAACTGGTCTAAATGTAGACGTTGATATATGGTTTTGATTTAAACGTCTAAATCTAGGCTACATTTAAACTATACTGTATATTGATAAATGGCTATTCAAATTATTTTAGTCCAATATCTGGAGATCAGTTGTGCAGCTTACAGTTGTTTTTTTTAATCAAAGTTTATGGAATAATGGATTAAATTCAATCGTCTAGATTCGGTCTATAATACGACCGAATCTAGACCGGTGAAATGAGGTCTAAACAAAAACCAGACGTCTAAAAAACGACTATGGCTCACTGGGACTCTCACATACATACATACTTTGTAAATAGATGCACGTTCATATATGAAACTTTATACATACTCATCTGAACACTTACGCATACATATGAGAAACACATACACATACATATATACTTCTGTGCCATATACACATGCATATGAAATGCTTGCACGCATACAAGTTAAACATTTATACATTTATATCTGAAACACTCACACATACACATATGAAAAGGCTGCATGTATATCGCTGAACACTTGTACATTTACAACTGAATTTCTTGTATATTATTACAAACTAAAATGAAAACTTTAGATGCATGTGCAAGCCTTTCACATGTATTCATACGAGTCATTTCAGTAGTATGTATAAATAAATGCAATAATATATATACACATAATTTCAGTGATATGTATAAGTGAGTTCAGTATAATGTATAAAAGAGTTTCACATGTATTCATACAAGTAATCTAAGTAGTATGTATAAATGATTTCAATAGTGTATATATACACCATTTTTAAAGCATGTACAGATCATTTCACATGTATTCATACAAGTAATATCAGTGATGTATATAAGTAATTTTGATAGTATATATAAATCATTACAATAGCATATAGATCATTTAACTATAATGTATATAATTTCACATGTATGCATACAAGAAATCTCAGTAGCATACGGAAGTGGTTTCAGTAACACCGGAAAGCACAGGCAGGTGCGCGGGCACACCAGGAAGAAACTTCCAGAGAGAAGGAGAAGATAAGAAGGAGAAGACAAAGGCAGCATGGAGGGGAACGGAGACCCACTTTAATTAATTTGATATCGAATACTAATATATCACCTACGCAGCAGTGTAAGGTCCTTACACACTGGGGCGTAATAAAATAAAAAAGTAAATAAAAAAGTTTTTTTTCGCCTGTTTTTTAAAACCTTATAAAGTCAATGCAAGCTTCCACATCAAAGACGAAATTTCGCGGAGCGAAAATGCGTCTTTTATTTATTCGGACAGCAGTCATATTTTGTGGAAATGCTGGTGACTGCTACTCTGACCAATCAAAATGCATTTATGTAGGCCTATTCATTTTATTAAACAATCTAGTATAGGCCATCCCATTGGATGAGCGCACTGGTGCTCAAAATGGGGTCCGGGGAGTGGGGACCCCCAGGGGTGATGCGCGGGTCAGTTTTTTTTCATAACCCGCCCCGCCACGGAGCACAAGTTCAACAAAACAATATTTAAATCAACGGCCCGAGAGAGAGAGAGAGAGAGAGAGAGAGAGAGAGAGA
Organism: Gymnoscopelus braueri; assembly: GCF_963280865.1. Lineage (NCBI taxonomy): Eukaryota > Metazoa > Chordata > Actinopteri > Myctophiformes > Myctophidae > Gymnoscopelus > Gymnoscopelus braueri. The sequence goes on along the minus strand of NC_137609.1, from coordinate 44,533,646 downwards.
GAGAGAGAGAGAGAGAGAGAGAGAGAGAGAGAGAGACCCCCTCGCATCACTGACAGGGTCCTTGGGACTCGGGAGTGTTCTGGGGGTCCCCAGCAGTATAAACACTTTAACCATTACATATATAGCCTATATCAGCTATTTGAAAATATCCAATCTACAAGCTCACAATGCAATGCATTGTGAGCTTGTAGATCTGCTATTTTCAAAAATATTTGACAAATTGTGAAAAACACCATAAATATTATATGGTGGTCCCTGGCACTAACCTCGTGGTTGGACTGGACATGGATACAGTCAGTGGAGAAAAAAAAGTACTCACATTTTTACTTTAAGTATCAATACTGCAATGTAGAAATACTCTGTTACAAAGTAACAGTTAAGTATAAAGTCCGGAATAAAAAATGTACTTGAGTAAAAGTAGCCTACAAAAAATAAAATAGGCCTACCAAAAGTAGAAAGTAGGCTACTCATTATGCAGAATGTCCCATTTCACAAGTTTTCTGTATGACATATAAATCTTTTGAAAATAGCAGATCTACAGATCTGTGAGCTTGTAGATCTGCTATTTTCAAATTGTCGAAATGTATGATGATACAGACTTGGGCTGGATATAGACCAATCGACAGTGTAAAGTAAACTAAGTACATTTACTCAAGAACCGCCTGCCGCTCCAAGCCGCTCCGGCCGGGGCCGCGAACCATACGTTGCACAGACTGACACAAAGAGAACCATAAGTGCGTAGCTCTCCGATCAAAACTTCATAAAAATTTCTCCGTAGGCTAATCCACACGAGTTTACTAGACTTTTGACCAATCAAAATGTATCTATGTATTAATTGTATTAAACACGCGTCGCTAGGCCATCCCATCCAACTCCTGTTGAAGATGCGCGCATCGGTGCTCACAGTGGGGTCCGGGGACCCCCCTGGGGGGTGATGCGTGGTCAGGTTTTTTTTTTCTTCATTTAGAGACAGACAGACAGAGACAGACAGACAGACAGACAGACAGACAGACAGACAGACAGAGACCCGCCCGTCCCGCGCTGCCGCGCATCACTACCAGGGGGGTCCTTGGAAGTGTTCTGGGGGTCCCCAGCAGTTTAACCACTTCAACCCATATAGCCTATACATCAGCTATTTGGGGTCAGTGCGGACCCGTTCGGTGCCCCCCGGGACGGTTTTGTCAACGGGGGTTTTGTGTTGCCCTCAGAATCTTTTTGGTGCCACTATAGCATTAATCTTTTATTTTTATTTATTGTATATCTGCTATTTTTGAATAGCCAACATATACAATATGGATAAAGGGTTGAAAATGTATTAAAACCTTTTGCTGGGGACCCCCTCAAGGACCACTGGTTGAGAACCACTGATTTAAAGGAAATGGCTAATGACAATGCAGGGGCAGTTCTATAACTTATCCATTAATTTAGATGAAATAGAGTAGAGCAGGGGGCTTCAACAGGGGGTCCTCAGAGTTACTACAGGGGGTCCGCCAAATCATTGTGTGATATGATTTTTTTTTTTTTACATTAACCACTTGAACCCTAGCAGCCGAAAATAGCATATCTACAAGCGTCACGTTTCAACTGCGCGGACGGTGTTACACGCAAACGTGTTACCTAAAGAATTCGGTCTGAGCATGCGCAAAATGGCGGCTCCCGTGGATTATTATTGATATTTGTATCGTCTTTCTAAGACCATTTCTAAGTGGATTTTATTGTTTATAAAGTAGGATAAAGTAGGACGTGGTCATGCAAAATGGTGGTGTCCCGTGGATTTGTAAAATATTCGCGGTAAAAAAATATTTTACCGCGAATTATTTATATATTTTTCTCTGTTGTCTGGAAGTTTCTTCCTGGTGTGCGCGCGCACCTCCCTGTGCCTTCCGGTGTTACTGAAATCACTTCCGTATGCTACTGAGATTTCTTGTATGCATACATGTGAAATTATATACATTATAGTTAAATGATCTATATGCTATTGTAATGATTTATATATACTATCAAAATTACTTATATACATCACTGATATTACTTGTATGAATACATGTGAAATGATCTGTACATGCTTTAAAAATGGTGTATATATACACTATTGAAATCATTTATACATACTACTTAGATCACTTGTATGAATACATGTGAAACTCTTTTATCATTATACTGAACTCACTTATACATATCACTGAAATTATGTGTATATATATTATTGAATTTATTTATACATACTACTGAAATGACTCGTATGAATACATGTGAAAGGCTTGCACATGCATCTAAAGTTTTCATTTTAGTTTGTAATAATATACAAGAAATTCAGTTGTAAATGTACAAGTGTTCAGCGATATACATGCAGCCTTTTCATATGTGTATGTGTGAGTGTTTCAGATATAAATGTATAAATGTTTAACTTGTATGCGTGCAAGCATTTCGTATGCATGTGTATATGGCACAGAAGTATATATGTATGTGTATGTGTTTCTCATATGTATGCGTAAGTGTTCAGATGAGTATGTATAAAGTTTCATATATGAACGTGCATCTATTTACAAAGTATGTATGTATATGAGAGTGTTTCAGTAGTGAGTGTGCAAGTGTTTCAATACTGAACGTATAGCATTTCAGTAGTATATGTAAGAGTGTCTCATCAGTGTGTGTGAAAGTGTCTCAAAATTGAATGTAAAAGCATTTCAGTAGTAAGTATAAGACTGTCTCGTTAGCGTGTGTGAAAGTGTTTCATTATTTTTGGCCTAAACGGCCCCTCATAGGTATGGTCTAGTAACAATAAACCAGGGAAACATTCGTAGAAGGAACGCAGATTTAGGTGAGCTTAAATAACCATCCCAATTGGTCAGCTGATTGCCACGTCAGTGCATGGGTCTTGCATGACACTGTATACACACCCACATAGTAATGTGCATGTGTGTAACGTCTCGAGTGTATACTGCCTGAACTAGTCTTGCAAGCTATATGCATCATTGAATGGGCTAAAACGGTGTGGAAACAATTCAGGGAAGACAGGGAAAACAATGCAAAGACTTTAGGGTTGTTCATAGCGTAGGCATGTTGCTGCTGGTTTTCTCCGGCATCCAAGCCCATTAATTTTATATTTCACCAGATGTCGCAATGTTGTATATAGATGGTTCATCCATACCCCACCCCATCCTAAAGCCTGAGACCTTCACAATACTGTAAGTCCAACTGTACATGTTTCAATGAAGCATCTATTTGTACCTTCAGTGCTCACAAACAAATCATCTTTTTCCAATCTAGAATGTTTCAGAGGTTTGCAAAATCATCTTGCAACAGCAAAACCAACTACATTGCGATGACTAGATATCATTACAGGAGAAATCAGTTGCAAATAACATTACAGCCAGTTTTGCTTTTAAAAAGTCTTTGATTAAAACAAAAAACATAACAAAAAAATCGGACACAGCTACGAACAATATGAAACTGCTAGTTATTAATTTACAGAGATCACAGTGCTAAGTGGTTTTAAAATATTTTGTACCAGGGACCCCCGATAAGAAAAGATCTACAAACTCACAACGCATCACAATGGGACACGAGTTCTAAACTGTTCCTCATTTTGGTGGGAACCCCCTGGAACCCCCTTATGAGGGGCCCCACTTTGATAAACACTGAATATCCAATATGTTACATTATGAACACAGTTGTTGACATCTTACAAATGCCTCTAGTTGTTTTACAAGGCTACTTGAAAATGAAATACCGTAGCATTGTATGTACATAACATAAATGTGTCGATGCAAAAAAAAAAACACCTCTAACACTACAGCCGGAGGTATAATCTTACCACGGTCATTTGGCCTAGACGGTGATAAGGATTAAATATTTAGTCCCCCTTATCAATTTCACATTTTTAAGCCCCTAATTTTGTTTTGAGTGGGTTGAAAAAATGAATCATGTGGATCTTGGGATCCACATGGGGATGGCGTGGCTCCAATGTGGATCTCAGACTTCATGTGGCCAGCATGTGTCAGTCGTCTATGATGTGTATGACTCCAAATGCGGGCACGGTTTCAGCCATGACTTCCATTATAAAATGAAAGTTATTATTTCAAAAAGTATAAAACATATTTGAAAAAAAATTTTGTGGAGGTACTAAGTTGCACAAATATGGCACTGATTGGTCCAACAATTACATAGATTAGCTCCGGATAAACACACACAGACACACAGACCCAACCAGGCTTTGCACTGGCTTTAGGGGCACCAAGCTCAGGGGACACCAAACGCCTGGCCAAAAGGAATAAAAGACTGGACTATTGCAAGTAACAGCGCCGAAATACTGTTAAATCAGTGCCAGGCAGAACCCCGCACCTGGTCATAGCCCCAGGCGCCAAAAAGGGTTCATCCGGCCCTGAATCCAACCGTTAAAGAGTTGCCGTCATGGTATCCCCTATACACACTGGACTTCAGAGCTTATTCCTCTCTAGCGTTGTGCATTTAGTGAGTACGGGTGAGAAGAACCAGTTCTGGAGCCACTACTGAAGGGAACACACAAAAGCTTTTTCAATTGACTTCACTTGACTTCACTTGACTTCACTTGACTTCACTCAGTCACAGGCTAATACAAAGGGATCACTCAATTCATTCCTGGAGGGTTGCCTCCAAAATTGAAATTAGTTGGCACAGCTGGCACTTCGAACTTGTAGCCACCAAGCTTCTCAATCATCTTGGATTCATGTGCTGCCTTTCTCTGATCTGCGAGTATGCCAACGTCGTGAAGATGTTTGACCTGTTCCTCATCAAGGGCTTGTGTGAGTGCCTGGTACCATGCTGGGTCACGGGTCTGTATATTCTGTAGTACGGCTTTGAAGATCTGATACTCATCCACAGACAAGTTGTCTTCATCATCCACAGGAGTAGTGTAATCATCTAATGCTTCCTCCTCTTCGTCATCATCCTCATCCCAGTAGTCATCATCATCTCCATCCTCTCCTGCCTGCTTCTGAACACGGACATTGTCATCAATGTCATCCTCGTCGCTGGCCGGCTCAGCATCCTCATCATCCTCATCTTCCTCATCGTCTTCATTCTCATTTTTGGCTTTAAGGGCATATGCCTTTTTCAGACCACTAAAGAGCAGAATAGCAGCAGGCAGCAACTGGCCGGCCACCTGGTTCACAGCCTGGGGTCTTTGTTCCAGGTCAATGAGGGCACAGAGGCCAAGAACGCTCATCTTCATGTCATGGAGGCTAAGGAAGCAATCGATATCTTTGAGCCACTGAGTAATAAATTGGTTAGTGATGGGCTCTGTGTTGTTGGGAAAGCGCAGATTCTCCAGGATGTTGAAGAGCAGAGGTGGGCTATAATAAAGCGCAGCGATTGCGACTTGCAAGCACATGGTCCGCAACTCACTGGTTTCCACCAGCCTCGTCAACCGCTCCAACGCAACATTCACAAACAAGTGCACAGCCTGATCGATGCCACGGCCTTTGCACTGCAGAATGATCACCTCCAACAATTTTGCTGCATGACACTCTGGATCCTCACCAAGATCCCCTGTCAGGACCTTCTTGCACATGCTGAAGATAATCTCAAGGTACTTGGTGTCGGACAGGAGAGTGTCTGTATCCACTGTGACATAGTTGTGAAGGAGAGGCAACATATCTATAATGTAGTCAAAATCATCTTCCTGGAAGACATTAAATATCACAGGAAGGAGCTGCCACATCTGTGGGGACACCTGCTTGCAGGTCAGGCTGTCGGACAGAGACAGGATCTCCCCATAGAACTGCTCTAGGTGGTCCTTCAGCACCGAGTCAATCACCTGTAGACAGATGCCTTCCAACTGCTGGGTGATGTCTTTGTGCTCTTCCACCACGCCCAGCAATGTGTCAATGGTGCTGAGGATTCCCAGAGCTGTTACCGCTTTGTCTGCATCTCCCCCCTCCTCCTCATCAAGGCCCCCCTCAATCATCTGCTTGAATGTCATAGCCAAGTGCTGCGTCATCTCCACTGTGATGGGGATGATCTCCTCGCTGTATTCATTGACCAAGTTCTGTATGACGCCGGTGAGTTCATCGTTCACAGTTTCTCTGACAATGTCCAGGAGTGTCTGCATCACTGGCTGGATGAAGGGGCTGACGTACTCCTTAGCTTTCTCATTGTTGCTGACAAGGAGCTGTAGGGCGAAGGCAGCCGCTGCTTTGACGGGCATTTCGTTGTCATTGATGAGACGAAGACGTGTCAATTCGAGGGCTGTCTGCAGATTCCGGTCACTCGTGTACTTCACCTCACTTAAGCAATACAAAACCCAGCAGGCTCTGGCTCTCATGTAGCCCAGTTCACTGAGAAACATGGGGAAGACGTGATTCTTCAGCAGGGTCTCCATCTGTTCCTTATACATCTTTTTTTTGAGCAGAATGTCACCTAGTGAACCTATCATATTTAGGGCACCATCCTTTTTCCTGGGGTCAGAGTTAGGATCATTAAGGATCTGGTAGCAGAAGCCCACAGTCTTTGAAAGGACCTCTTTCCTCTTGTTGCAGGAGGTATTGAGGAGGGTCTGTGCTGCTGTGGAGGGGGTGATGACGTCATCAAACTCAGAAAACTTAATGCGGATGTACTCGTTTTGGTCTTCCTGCCACAGTTCCTCGTCAATGTCTGAGTGACACATCAATGGGAAAACCACATCCTGAATGATTTCCTGGATATGTGGCTTCAGGTTTTTCCAGGTAATAGCATGTGTAATGCCGTGGTTGATATAGTTGAGTGTCTGTTGGAGCACTATGGGGGCCACATATTGCTTATGCTTGTACTGATATAAAACTTTCAGTAGCACCTGTTGTGCAGTCACTGCATATGATTTGAGGAAAAGTTCTGCAAACTTGACATATTCCTTGGGTGCATTATTTGGGTTTCCATATCTTTCAAACAGCCGGGACAAGATGCGAAGGGCCCACTTCTTACACTTCCACCAGGGGAGATCAGCCCTCTCATCCTCATCCACCTGCATAGTCTCTGGAGGCACATCTCTGTCCACTACAGTCTTCAGGATCTGCATCCATTCTGGCAGGTTCTGTCTGTTGATGAGCTCCAAAGGGAGGTTGTTCTGGAACAGGGCATGGAGTATCTTGAAGATCTGTTTCTGCACCAGAACAGAGTCACTGGAAGGGTCAGGCAGTAACTGGATGAAGCGTTCCTTCAACATAGGCATAAAGATGTTCATGGCAGCCACCAAGGGTTGGCGCTCATCTGGTTTCTTATATTCATAGTTCTTGACCAGCTGGTAGAGGCAGAGCAAGATGCCCAGCCATCCCGCACTGTTGTCTGACTTTAGATAGAAGCCTATCTTTTCCACAAAGTTCGTCCACTTGCCTGGGTAGTCATGCTTGATCATTTGGTGGATGCACGTCGTCAGCTGGACCCCGATGCACTCGGGTGAGACTATGATGGCCTCCACAATATGGTCTCGAATGAACTGCTTGTCCTCCTCAGGGATGCTGCTGGTGACCAGCGTCTCTGTGCCTGAAACTTCTTCGTCACTCCAGTACTTAGTTATCATGTTCTTGAGGTAAATCACACCTGCTTGTTTGACAGGCAAATCCAGCTGGTCGGAGGTGGTGACTTGCAGTAGCGTGGACACAAAGTTTACCTGGGTATGACCCTCATTCAGCTGTCTCTCTGCAGCCTCACGCCGGTTAGGATCCATAGTGCCCCATAGGGCCTGGACTAGAGACTCAGGATTCATTGGGAAAACTCTGTGGCTCAGATCTAAAATTTCAGTAGTGTTATTAATCTCCTTTCACTACGCAAGGCGCTCCGTGTAACTGGTGTGAAATATATAAATGCATATCTTTTATATATCACAGCCCATGCCCTGCGTCTGCACAAATTGGCATTGCTAGGCAACGGTTTATGTTGTGATTGATGTCAGACCAGAGCTCAATTTGCAAGAGCGGTAGAGGGAGGGAGTCAGAAACAGAGGATGAGGGAGAGCTTATTTCACCCGTGTGATAACCCGGAGAGGGACAGAGCGGGAGACAGCCTATTTTACCACCACACCCGGTCAATGCTGGGTACTGAGCCTCAACAAGCTGATCGACAAAGGTGCGAAAAGAGAGAGAGAGAGAGAGAGAGAGAGAGAGAGAGAGAGAGAGAGAGAGAGAGAGAGAGAGAGAGAGAGAGAGAGAGAGAGAGAGAGAGAGAGTAGGGGGTGATATAGGGATAGAGAGAACGCCTTTACACCCACGCAATAACCCAGTACAGAAAGCGAGGGCGGGAGAGGTGGAGAGGAGAGCCTGATCAGTGAGAGAGAGAGAGAAACCCAGCCAATGCTAATGAATATACCAAACCTGAACACAGTAATCGATTGTCAGCGCAATAACCCCAGAAATACTGATTGATTGATTGATTGATTGATTGATTGATTGATTGATTGATTGATTGATTGATTGATTGAAGTATTTATAGTTAGAATATTGCAATGCCCATGAGAACACATGCCCAGTCAGTTATGTTGTACCTGTTGTACACGTTGTCAGCGTGTCTATCTACATAGAGTAGATTCTACACTATGATATGGATGGCTTGATTTTGATTCTGGGCAAACTGGTCTACAGATGTATACAGTATATGCATTATATACATATATTATATTACATAGTAAAATGTACATGTTCTTGTAGAACAGTTTGCCCAGAATCCAAATAAATCCAAACTGAAATCAAATCATTTAAGAATCCAGTTTTAAAACCAGTGTACAGTAACATTATCTCTACTGTCTGTCTCAATCTCTAATACAGAGCCACCAGAGGTCGAAACATGAAATCTACCACTTTTAGGTTCTCATCCATAGTTGTTTTTATATACTACCAGATAGTGGCAGGAATGTATCTACACTTACCAGTCTTAAGGAGCAGTGGAAGCGTGGGCGCTGGCATAGTAGAGACACAAAGAAGAGTGTGTTTGAAAGCAGGTCAGCCTGCAATGTGAGGGAGGGAGTGTACAGCATAGGCCATGGCTACCAGACATCCCACCAGTCAATATTGATATTGGACTCTCAAAAATACATCCCTGTATGCTCGTCTGAAAGGAGACACTTCTTTTTTTCCCCTTCATGTTACACTGAACGTTCCACAGAGCTTCCATCGAATGTGTCCATTAACTCTTATTTCATATAATGAGCCACTGACAACCTCTCTCTACCTCATTATCATGACTCTTTAACCATGCCTTTAACGCTGCATCCCCATTTTGGGGATTAAAGGCTACATTTTTCAAAAATGATTTGATGTTGATAAGGGGTATGGTTCATGGGATGAGTATAGTTCCTTCACTCTTAAAATATGTACAAAGTGTTGCACATTTGCCTTTTTTGCGCTTCCTAATTCTTTTTATGAACGGAATCAAATGTTTTATGGTCATGTTTCATCATGTCGCTGGTTGGCTTGATTTCAGGCTTAAAACATCTAAACATCCTTCTACCAGAACCCGCAGCGACACCCACGGAGTGCCAGTCAGCGTTGAGTGCCAAGTCGACTTTGCACAAATATTACTCAGTGGTCTGGCTATCGGGATAGCTGCTTCCCGCGCCGTTAATGCACTTACATGTTGTACAGTTTGTATGACACTACATTGTTAGTCAACAGTTTGGGCCAGTAGCGCCGGAAGTGCTCCTACGGGGATATGCATCATCGAGTTAAACAGCGCATGTGTGGAGAAACGCGCACGCTGTTCAAAGAAAAACAAACAACACAACACGGCCGGACAGGACATCACTTTAAAATCTACTTTTAAAAAATCTACATGTTGCTCTATTGTGCAAACATACTGGTGGACATGGACACTTGCCGATGTGTCTGGCATATATGGCTGTGACCCATACTTGGGTCACAGCCATACAAAGTTTTTATGGGTCGCGAAGTAAATATCCTAAATAGAAATGTAGGATATAGATAACATTTCAAAACATTTCAAAAGATTTTCAGAAATAAAAAACAATAGAGAAAATAGCAGATCTAAAAGCACACAAACTCACGTTGGGAGCTTGTAAAAAACACAGTTTATAAACTTTTGCATTTTTGGAGACAGCCTTATGGGGGCTGGGGCGGCTCCTGTCAGCAGGGAGTGTTGGGCGAGAGGAGTGAGTCAGTAGGATACAACACCATGCAGTGACAACACACAAATGTTCGTGGGGAGGAATCAATTGGCATAACGACTAAATTGGGGAGAAAAGGGTGTAAAAAACACACACACACACACACACACACACACACACACACACACACACACACACACACACGCACACACAAGAAAATACCACACCCTGTCGTGGATTTGAATCATTGTTCGCTACGGTGGTGTTGTGTTGCAGGCTTTGGGAGACCAACCACATCTGCCACTGACTGGTAATGTGCTGTGATAAGTTATACAGTAGTCTCTGTGGTGCGGTACAGATGTGGTGATAGAATTTGAATGGCTTCATTATCATTCTGGGCTGGTTACTCTCTTTGTCTCTCTCTGTCTCTCTGTCTCTGCCTCTTTGTGTGTCTCTCTCTCTCTCTCTCTCTCTCTCTGCATTATGATGTAACTGACTGGAGGAGCTACAGCAGCAGGCCGAGGGAGAGTTTGAGAGCCTTCAGCCTTTTCAGCCAGCCAGCTTTGATAATCAAATATCTGGTACAGTGATGGACCGTATGGCTTGAAATGTGAACGAGGAGAGCCGGGGAATGAGGAAGAGATATAAAAGAGAGAGAGAGAGAGAGAGAGAGAGAGAGAGAGAGAAATGACAGTGAAACATAGAGAAATGGAGTAAGGCTCCAGGAGGCAGTAAGCACAGTGTGACGACAGAGTGAGCGAGAGAGAAGGAGTGATGAAGCGAGGGGTGGACGGGTGGCTAAGGTGGGGCATGTCTGGACGGAGGGAGTGGGTTAATGAATTAGTGAGCGAGGAGGGGCAGAGAGAGAGAGAGAGAGCGAGAGAGAGAGAGAGAGAGAGAGAGAGAGAGAGAGAGAGAGAGAGAGAGAAACAGAGACAGAGACAGAGTAGTAAAAGAGACAGACTGTGTGCGTGCGTGGGGGTGGGAGAGAGACAGACAGAAAGAAAGAGAAGCAATTTAAACTTTTTGGCCAGCCCGAACAGTCGTCCTGCATTACAAGCAGTCCGCCCTCGAGGCAAAATAAAGAGGGACGCAAAACATAACAAGAGGAAAAGAACAAATGAGAGAGAGAGTGAGAGAGAGAGAGAGAGAGAGAGAGAGAGAGAGAGAGAGAGAGAGAGAGAGAGAGGCCTGTCTGCATCCTAAGCAGAGTGTCCTCTCCGGTAGTAGAAATGTCTCTGTTGACTCTGTGAGTAGCCCTTTGATAGACATGGCTACTTAAATAGAAACATGCACCATCATTCTCCACACTCCTGGGAGGACAGGGTTGACATTTCACTCCTCTGTCAGTTACTCTCTGCATTTCAAGGAGACGGAGAAGATATGCCACAAGTGTTTCCTAGCAACAGTTCGCAGTGAATCCCCCCACCCCCCCCACACCCCTTTAAACTCCCCCTTCCCTGAGACGTGAGTTGCAGCAATGCACCACTTGCGACCTGAAATACATTCTAATTCTCCTGACTCTCTTTCTCCAACTCTCTGTCTATGTCTCTCTCTGTCCATCTCTCTCTCTCTCTCTCTCTCTCTCTCTCTCTCTCTCTCTCTCTCTCTCTCTCTCTCTCTCTCTCTCTCTCTCTCCTCCTTGATGCCTTGAAGAAAACCAGTGGCGCTATATGTCAAATGACTTACAGGCTCCCCTTGTCAACTGTAAATAACAGAATACACAGAAACCTTGTATTTAATTTTTGTTATGCTTTTTTCATAAATGAATGCCCTATTTTATACTTTGTCATATGACCGTCTCACACAAAAGAGCTGTGAGCTATTTTTGAAACGTATTATTTTATTATTCTTTTCATTTTTGTCTGTATTTGACATGCCAAAAATAGGGACACCAAATGGTTAAGTCTGTCTGTCAATTAAAAGTATTAAAGTGCTTGTGACTGAATAATAACAACAGCATTGATTGGATCCACTGGAACACAGGCTCTTCCCATTTCCTGAAAAGTAACGGTTTTGGACAATGTTTCCGCCCGACAGCGACAAAATTCCCTGTGAACCTCGCTGCAACTGAGAAGCAGCAGGGGAAAATGAATAAAGTGTGGTGATATTTCACCATTGTATACGCTGCATTGTCACCTGGCAAGAGCCTGTAAGATTTCCCTCTTTGTTTCGTCTTACTCTCTCTCTCCCTCTCTTTCTGGCACTTTTAAAATCTCAGGTGAAAGAAACATGTCACAAAAAGAGGGAACAGAGAGCTGTTCTTTGGGTGTAAAGCAGCCCTTACTACACAAGCTGCCCTTCATGTCCACTTGCCTCTGTGGAATATTTTGGAGGGACTCAGTACAGGGACCTGGCACTACAGACAGATTGTGTAGACAAACAGTGGGAGCTGGGAGGTGAATCATGGCTGGTGTTCAGTGGTGGAAAGTAACTAAGTACTATGTACTCAAGTACAATGTTGAGGTATTTGTACTTTACTTGAGTATTTCCAATTTCCAATACTTTTACTTCTACTCCACTACGTCTCAGAGGCAAATATTGTACTCTTTAGCTACTAGTTACTTTGCAGATATAAACTATTACATTATAAAACATACATTGACCACTTTAGTCCTATTTTATACCTAGGCTATTTGAAAATAGCCGATCTACAAGCTCACAAGCGTTGTGAGCTCAGATCTGCTATGTTCAAACATTTCAGTACTTTTACTTTTGGTACTTTTACATTTACACATTTTGATACCAATACTTTTGTACTTTTACTCAAGTAAGTTTTGAACACCAGACTTTTACTTGTAACAAAGTACTTTAACATTGCAGTATTGATACTTTTACTTAAGTCAAACATTTGAGTATACTTTTTCCACCACTGCCTGTGTTCGAGGTGGCAGACAGGGGGCACCAAAGACTGCATAATGGTACGCCTCTCGTATGATTCAAGCCTACAACAGGCCTACACCATAGACTGTAAAAACAAGACCAGGAGACCTGATTCTGCCAGACCCAGAATGAAGTCCTAGTATGTAACACACCTACAAACCACTTTATAACTGAAGTTCATGATGTCATGAAAAGTTCGTGACGAAAGGGGACGTCACAAACTTTTTTTTGGCTGGGGCCGGAGGACAAATGGCCCCTGCCCATGTATGGACGAAAGGGGGACAGACTTTTTTGGCTGGGGCCGGAGGACAAATGGCCCATGCCCATGTATGGACGAAACAGGTACAAAGCCTCATGGTACAAAGCCTCCATACATGGAGGAAACAGGTACAAAACATGCACTACGTCATGGCTAAGCCGGACTTCACATGACGTGTCAGCCTGTGTATACCCATGTATGGACGAAAGGGGGACAGACTTTTTTGGCTGGGGCCGGAGGACAAATGGCCCCTGCCCATGTATGGACGAAACAGATACCCATGTATGGACGAAAGGGGGACAGACTTTTTTGGCTGGGGCCGGAGGACAAATGGCCCCTGCCCATGTATGGACGAAACAGATACAAAGCCTCATGTAAGCCCGACCCCTTGGGTCTGGCAAATATGGATGAAGGGAGCCCTGTGGTTCCTACAGACCCGTTTGGAAGCCACTTTTTTGGCAAATTCAAATCCGCCATCTTTGAACTTCCGGTCCAGAGAAGAAACCTGAAACGGCTGCTATTGGCTGCAACCGCAGTCTTCACTCGGTAGAACCAACAGAAGCTCTAGAAGCACACCATATACTTTATCATTCTTTTTTTAATTAATGGGACCATAATTTACTAAATAAATATCATGATAATTTTAAAAAGACTTTAAACCAGCGATTTGGGTTGTGAGCATGAAGATCAGCTATTTTTGTGAGGAAAAAAAAAAAATGTCTGGAAGTCTGTGGGTATGAGGTCTACAACCAAATCAAAGACATTTGGCCAGAGCTTGTCCTTAATAAATACTTTTGGAATATCACATGAGCGTCCTTTAGAACAGTGGTTCTCAAACGTTTTCATGTCAATTGTACCCCTAGATTAGTATGTTTGGCGGCGGACCCCCATCTGAAAATATTTTGTGCCAGGGACCCCCATACCATAAGATTTGTGTTGTTAAAATGTTTACAATTTTTTTTAGATTTTCCCATATTTTGGGTAAAATTCTACAAGCTCACAATGCGTCAATTCGAGACACGTTGTGAGCTTGTAGAGAGGCAATTTTCAAATAGCTGAAAATTGGTCATTGGCGAAAAATGCCAAAATACATTTCAGCAGGGAGGGTTTGGGCGGGAGGAGTAGGACGAAGGCTCTACATCCTCCCGGTGGGGGCTCCTCACACAACACACACATGTGTGTGCGGAGGAATTCATTGGCATAATGAGTAAAATCAACAAAAAATAGGTAAAAAGCACAAAATAATTATCTAAAAAGAGCAACAAGCAAGACGAGTAGCAAGATAGATCATTGGTGTGGCTGGAGTCTAAATGATCATTAGAGAGAAAGAGTTTGCTGGTGCAATATTATTTTCGAACCGCTAGACTCTAATAATAATAATTCGATCTTTTTCATCGCAAAATTAAGCTTTCAGCTTCACCCAGCTGAGTGCTGCCCATGGAAGAGTGCGGAGAGCATTTAGGGGTCAAGTGTCTTGCTCAAGGACACCTCGACACACATTGATTGCCGGGGCTCGAAGGTGGGACTTTCTGCTCTGAGTCTGTACCCATTAAGCTATGGCTGCCATAAACTCTGTGCCACCCAAGTACCCTCTGTCTGTCTGTCGGTCTGTCTGTCTGTCTGTCTGTCTGTCTGTGAACGTGGGAGGCTCCACATTCTTTACAGAGACAACTTTATTCTTACAGCAGCATTAACAAACACATTTCCATATACAGAATATTCCGAAAAGTACTGTAAGTAAACTCACTACTGTGAGTAATATCGGTCTGTTTGTCATACTGTATATGTCCCACATATGTGTTATATAATCGATACAGATTTGATCACACAAGAAAAGATCATAGTAGTGACGCAGAGAGAAAGGGAAAGCGACAGAAAGAAAGACAAACCACCCGATCTACTATGAATCACCCCATTCAATGAAAAGGAATTACAAACAGATGTCAGACAGAGATGGGCAGAGAGAGAGAGAGAGAGAGACAGAGAGAGAGAGAGAGAGAGAGAGAGAGAGAGAGGATGAAAGAAGTCTAGGTGTAAAAAGAATGAAGCGACTTTGTACTTTGGCACAGTGGACGTGATAGGCCAAAGCAATGAATGTCAGACATGTCAGGGCCAATCAGGCACTGATCAAATGAGTGCCGTGGGACCTTGACACGGATGCGACGCAGGGAATGTAACGCACAGCGGGGAGGATGAAGTTAAATCACATATCTTTGCTTTGATGATGAAGAAGAGACGGGGTAGAGCAAGGGAGAGAGAGGGAGACCGAGGTGAGTAAATGCATAAACCCAGTGATGAAAGAAGTCATATTTTTTACTTAAGTAAAAGTATCAATACCCTATTGTAGAAATACTACAAGTACAAGATCGGTATTAAAAATGTACTTGAGTAAAAGTACAAAAGTATTGGCACCAAAATATACCTAAAGTACCAAAAGTTAAAGTACTCATCATGCAGAAGGTCCCATTTCACAAGTTTTCAAATGTATAAGTCCTCTGAAAACAGCAGATCTACAAGCTCACAACGCGTCGCTTTGTGACGCGTTGTGACGCGTTGTGAGCTTTTACATCTGCTATTTTCAAATTGCCAAAGTATATATGTACAGTGTATACGTAGGTCTGAAGTGGTTTTAATAATAATCCTAATCTACACAAGATAGTAGCTCAAGTTTTCAAATAATTATAGTGGAGTAAAAGTATAATATTTGCCTTTGAGATGTAGTGGAGTAGAAGTAACATTATTGAAAATTGGAAGTACTCCAGCAAAGTAAAAAATACCTCAAAATTGTACTTACAGTAAGTACACACTTGAGTAAATGTACTTAGTTACTTTCCACCACTGCATAAACCCACTGTTGTAAGCAGTGAGCCTCGTCACCTCACTACTAGCATGTGATCACAACAGGACAAACCTTCTGTAATCATACAGGATAGAGTTTGAGTCCATGACTCGCCTCTTGCCGAGCCTGCAGCTACAAGGGTGGATTGACTCCATCGTTTCTCAATCTATAGAAGCAGCCAACATTGCCAGCCATAAAGTAGTACCTTATCCCCTCGCTATCTGGTCCCCAGAGAGTCAAACAACGCACTCCCTCAGCAAGCTCCACGGGAGGAACTTCCTCTGCCCCCACCACTTTTTCTGTAAACATATCTAGAAATGATTTTAGTGTTGTGCTGTATAATGTATTGTATGTATATGTCTTGATGAATTGAGTACAGAGGACCACAATGGAAACAAGCCCCTTAGGGGCTTTATCCTTTTAGCATAGCTTTTGCAACTACTGTACACTGCTGTACTATTTCCAAAATTGCTAATAAAGTATTCAGTCAATCGATCAATCGATCAATCAATCAATCAAACAATCAATCAATCAATCAATCAATCAATCAATCAATCAAGACTGTGAGGAACAGCATGGAAGGAAATAAAGTGTGTTGCTTGCTACTGCTCATAACATGATTTTTGTCACCGATACCTATACAGTGCAGTTACCAATACTTACTGTACATAACAACTAAAATAACATGAACTCTCTCATCTAGTCTAAACAGAAAGGTTTGTTAAAATCCAACTATTTGAATGAAAACTGATTTGCTGATGGGAGCTGGATAATGATAACGGATTGGCCCAAAAGTCCTGACTTTGGTTCAAATTAACTCTGTTTATTGTGACTTCAATGCCTGGACTGAGCTGGTTGTACCCTGGTCACCTGGCTCCTACATTTCAGTTAAAAAAGTATAAAGTGGAGGTAACATTTGCCTCGAGGCTGTGGAAAGTTCTGGACTTTTGAATGAAAGTCAGAGTTTTGCACTCTCATCACCAGTGTAAAGTTGTGAGACTTGTATTTGCCCTCAAATGTACAAACACACTGAAGCAACTTCACCTCGAGTGGCTCCATCATTGGGCTGACAGTGGACTTTATAATAACTGAAATGATAAGCCAATATAGATTAAATGTGTACCTACTGTCATATCCATGAATGATGTATTCTAGTGTGTCCTTTAAAGAGACATTTAATGCTTTATCGGCAGGATTTGGTCCGATATCAATATAGTTGTGGAAGCCAAATATCGGCTGATATTATCTGCTGACTGATTAATCTGTCTTCCCCTAATTAAGATGGATGGAAAAGATACATTCCAAGCTTGATGTTGTACATTTAGAATATCTCTCTCTCTCTCTCTCTCTCTCTCTCTCTCTCTCTCTCTCTCTCTCTCTCTATGCAACATCTCATTTTAAACTGTTCATTAAGAAGTAGCTACTGTAATTACACCCACATTATCTAAAATGACTGTGTTTTTACATCACGGCTAGCCTACTTGATAAAACTCCTTCTGTGTGGCCTATATTGTATAATCATTACCCTTAACAGGCACACTGCACACATAATTACAGGCGAAATGATTGCAACATTATGCTTGGCTGCCGCTCAGTGCAAAAAGGTAGGCACCTACAGTAGGCCTATATATAAATCACAAAATTAGAAAAATAAGGACATATAGTTATTATGATTCCAAACTGTTTGCAATCCCACTCACAGATGGTGAAGAAAGAGTATGAGCAGAATCATGCAGATCGGTCGGTCGGTCGGACAGACAGACAGACAGACAGACAGACAGACAGACAGACAGACAGACAGACAGACAGACAGACACCCCTGTCATTGCAGTTCTCGGCCACAAAACCAAGATGTAAGAATGAAAGCTTAAACAATGAAACAAAAAACAGTGTGATGATCACCACCATACTCCTACCATCCTCTTCTCACTTTAGAGATATGAGGGGTTGTGTTTTGTCTGACCAGGAGATGGCAGTAGGGTTCCATCAGAGGAGCAGTTCTTTAGGCAGGCAGGCAGCACGTTGCAACAGCAGGAAACTCATAAGTTAATTACATAGCACTCTCATGCCAGGGAACGTGATCATTCAAACAGTTGCTAACTGGAGAGAAGTGCACACTCTGAGAGAGACAGAGAGAGATAGCGATTGAGCCGAGATAAAGAGAAAATGAAGAATATGGAGAGCACAAGAGAGAGAGAGAGAGAGAGAGAGAGAGAGAGAGAGAGAGAGAGAGAGAGAGAGAGAGAGAGAGAATCCGTTTGCTTACTAATCATCTGCACACATGTTCTCAATTTTTCATTACAGTTTCACTGTTGAAGTTTCAATTTCCATCACTGTCCAGGATAACACAAAGAAGACCGGACAAACAGAGCAAGCTTATGCAATGACGCTGACACTGAGCACTCACAGTGATATCTTGGAAGTAAAAAAAAAAGCAAGGTTATTTCAAAGGTTATGTCACCTGTAGGTTATTCTCATATTTACAATTTATGCATTTAGCAAGAGGCTCTTATCCAGAGTGACTTACAAAGTGAATGATCAGAGTAAATGGCATGAACCCAGTCAATAAACGATATGGCAAATGGTCGAGCAAATAGTATAAAGAAAACATTAAAGTGCAACAAAGTGACTAGGATACCTGATAAACATCAAACCTACCATCTGTCTGAACAACATGCTCAACATGATCTAAATAACATAGCATTTGTGGACAATTTGCAAACAATTTAAACATACATATGTGAACAAGTAACCAGCATACATTTGCATAATGTAACTAGCATCTATCAAAAATAGACAACAAGAAGTGATACAAGGAATGAGGAGTGCTAGCAAGGTCGAGTCTGCAGTCCTGACTGAGGGGGGAGGTCGTTCCACAGCTTGGGAGCCAGAAGGGACAAGAGTATGGGATGCTTGGAGATGGAGATGCCAGGGTGTCGTAGGGACGGTAACAGGACAACTGGGCACCAAAACCATCTGGGCACTAGGGACAACTGGGCACCAAAACCATCTGGGCACTAGGGACAACTGGGCACCAAAACCATCTGGGCACTAGGGACAACTAGGCACCAAAACCATCTGGGCACTAGGGACAACTGGGCACCAACACCATCTGGGCACTGGGGACATGTGTGCACTTAAGGATGGAGATAACTGGGCACCTGGACGAGTGGGCACCTGGACAACTGGGCACTAAAACCATCTGGGCACCTGGAAGAGTGGGCACTTAGGGGTGGAGATAACTGGGCACCTGGACGAGTGGGCACCAGGATAACTGGGCACTAGGGCATTTGGGCACCTGGACAAGTGGGCACCTGAACTAGTACAAGTGGTTGTTAACTTTACATAGCATGCTGCTTTGTTGTTGGTAAGTGATATTTTTTTTTTATATATACAGAACCACACAGGCTCACAACTGGGGTTCCCCAAGGCTCGGTTCTGGGTCCTCTTCTTTTCTCTCTCTACACTACATCTCTGGGTGCTGTCATCCACTCCCATGGCTTTTCCTACCACTGCTATGCCGATGACACCCAACTAATCCTCTCATTCCCCCCCTCTGATACCCAGGTGGAGACACGCATTGCTGCTTGTCTGGCTGACATCTCGGAGTGGATGTCGACAAACCACCTGAAGCTCAACCTGGACAAGACCGAGCTGATGTTCCTCCCGGGGAAGGGCTGTCCGCATCGAGACATGGCCATCACCATTGATAATGCTGTGGTGACCTCAACTCGGACTGCGAAGAATCTGGGTGTGACCCTGGACGATCAACTGACGTTCTCGGCAAACATCGCATCAGTGACGAGGTCCTGCAGATTCCTGCTCTACAACATCAGGAGGATTCGCCCCTTCCTCACGGAGAAGGCAGCCCAGGTGCTCATCCAGGCTCTCGTCATCTCCCGCCTGGACTACTGCAACTCCCTCCTTGCTGGTGCTCCGGCATCCGCCATCAAACCCCTGGAGCTTGTTCAGAAAGCTGCGGCTCGTCTGGTGTTCAACCGCCCCAAGTTCTCCCACACAACCATCCTTCTCCGCTCTCTACACTGGCTCCCCGTAGCGGCTCGCATCCAGTTCAAAACCCTGGTGCTAGCCTATAGGGCAGTGAAAGGAACAGCTCCTTCCTACCTCCGGGCTATGGTCGATGCCTACACCCCTGCCCGACCACTTCGGTCTGCCACCTCGGGGCGACTGATTGCCTCGTCACTCAAGGGTCCTTCTGGCCGATCCACACGGTCACGACTCTTTTCTGTTCTGGCCCCACAGTGGTGGAATGAACTTCCCACTGATGTTAGGACAGCAGAGTCACTGCCCATATTTCGCCGCAGACTGAAAACCCACCTCTTCAGGAAACACTACCCTTCCTCTCTGCCTGACCTACTTGTTGTTAACTAGTTGTACGAACGCTTGTTCTCTATTGCTGTATTGTTTATTGGATTATTGGATTGTTTATTGGATCTTGTTTAGTCGATACACTTATTTGTTTTAGCTCATGCTCATTTGATTTAGCTATTTTGTCTCATCTGTTTAAGGAAATAGGTAGCTGATATATTGCACTTTTACCTTAGCGCTAGGTATACTCTTGGTTGCTTGTTTTTGCAGAAAATGCACTAAAGACTTCTGGTGATTAGTAGTTTTCGTTCCCTACCTATGTTGAATACACTTATTGTAAGTCGCTTTGGATAAAAGCGTCTGCTAAATGACTGTAATGTAATGTAATGTAATATTTAACACTGTTCTTTAAAATCCCAAACATAACACAACAACAAGGTCAAAAGTACAATATAAGAGTTTATTTGTCAACATAGTACTCAGGTCAAAAGTATAGTATTATAACAGAGTTTCAAAGTACAATATAAGAGTGTAATTTGCCAAAATAGTGCTGCAAAAATAAATCAAAAATAGAACAAATTTGGAAAATGGGAAAATACCAAAATTATTAAGGATACCAAAAGATTGTCAAAATGATCAACGTTAGGATAGAGAAAACATAGCAAAACAGTCCACTATAAAATGATAGAAAAAAACTATAGTAGCCTACTGTTAAAAAAAAATAGATAAATTGTAGGCTACTGTTAAAAATAATAGATAAAAACGAGTAGCCTACTGTTACAAATAGAGGGGGAATAATAGCTGAAGTATAAATAATTGCTGAACTGAATGCCAGGATAGAGACAAAAAATTAGCTAAACAGTACACAACAATAGAAAAAACAGAGACATGCCCTCATCATTAGGTATGCACAGGGTCAGTCAATCCACTGGCCTGCTTAAGCATCTGCCAGACAGTCAGCTGTTCTCATAGGCAGACCACAAGATGGCCAGTCTTGTTTGCTTGCGCAAATAAACTCTTATGTCGTACTTTTGACCTCGTTGTTGTGTTGTGTTTGGGGGTTTAAAGAACAGTGGGTTAAATATCACTTACCAACAACAAAGCAGCATGTTTCTTTTCATATTTTTGTTTTTTTTTGTATTGTTTTTACCTTGTGCTAAATAAATACTATATTTTTAAAAACAGTATCACAATCCCCCCCTCCCCCCCAAGGACCCCTGGGGGTCCTCGGACCCTGGGAGGAATTGACGGCATCATCTTCGTAGGATGTTTGGGTCTTTGGCATCCAGACGAGCGATCCCCATACTTCTCAGTTTTCCAGTTAATTTTATACTGTCTCTCCACCATAACGCTCTAGGCTGGTCCAATGGTTTTACTGTTGCAACACATCATCCTCTGTTTCCACCAATAAAAGCATTATACAGAGTACATTTCAGTATATCATAATCAGGTTCCACCAATACAATCATAAAGAAGATTACATTTCTGCACTTCAGATCACTGCCCGATTAATCATTTCCCCACTCATGAACTCATGAAAGTCACTCCTCTTAAGCGCTGAGTTTTAGGCAAGGGTGGGACAAAGTCACTGTTTAAGTACAAGTAAGTATTAGTCTTATATTCTTTGTCTTTTCTGCTCAGTATGTTCTTTGAAGTGTTTCTTTTTTTGTTGACTAGTTTCTTATACTTCATTATCTGTTTTTATTTATTTATTTTGTTTGTTTGTTTGTAGACACTGATACATTCTAATTGTATGTAATGTTAACGGTGAGGTTCTCGTATAAGCCCTCCTAGGGTTTCTTACCTCACCGGCACAACAATATTCTGTCATCTTTCGTAGGAAAGAAGTAGTGTACTATGTATACGTCACTAAACCATGGAGCCACAGAGAGCACGTGCTCCCCCACGCTGCCATTGCATGTTGCCTGGCTCTCCCCCCCGCGGCATGTTGTGAGCTTGTAGATCTGCTACTTTCAAATGGTCTTGCAACAAAATGTGGAATATTTGGAATATTTTTTAACATTCTAACAACACCAATGCTCCCTGGCATAAAACATTTTCATGAAAATATTTGAGAACCACTGGTTTTTGTGCCCAAAACAAATGGTGAGTTATGAACAGAACTGACTATGGCTGGAGGTGGCCAACGTGAAATCGTGCAAAGACACCCAACTTAATATTTGGAGGGCAAAAATAAGAATTAATTCATTAAAAAATCACACGCGCGTCTTTGTGCTCTCCCACTCATAGAGAAAGTTACTGTAGGCACGCATGGTATATGTATGATTCCTGTTGTGCAAATCAATAAATCAAATCAATAAATCAAGACTGACAAGTCCCAAATAAAGTCCAAGTCCTACATCTTTTGTCATCCTAAGCTTGTTGGAAGGTATCAAGTGACTTGAAAAGACTTAGTTCAAGAGAGGGCTCAAGTCAAGTCAAGTCACGAGTCATTGGCATTGAAGTACAAGTCGAGTCCAAGTATTTATTTTATTTGATCAAATAAGTCTAAAGAGTTACAGACCTGCAAGGGTCCATTTGGAACAAGGAACCTAGAGGGACCCTGGACCCACTTTGGGAACCAGTGGTCTTCTAGATCACTGGTTCTCAACCTTTTCAGGCCGTGACCCCCCCCAAATACTATTTGAACTGGGGACCCCCCACCCTGATAAGCACTTGGAATGTAGCAGTTGAGGCATTACATTTAGTTTGACTCTGTTCCACAGATAAATATTGTGAAAATAGCAGATCTACAAGCTCACAACGTCTCGCAACTATTTTCAAAATGTTTGCCTCTTTCTTATATTATCTGTCAATTTGGCCAATGTTTGACCCGTTTTTATAGTATAGTTTGTTGATTACTTTTGATGCAGTAATGGTCTTTATTATTTTCTTTCTTTCTTTTTTAGGTATTAAAAAGGTCTTAAAAGACCTTAAATTGTCACTTTAATATCATCTTGAGACCTCCCCCCCAAATCATGTGGGGTCCCCACCCACAGGTTGAGAACCACTGTTCTAGATCAACATCAGCACTTTTACTCCACGATGCTGTAGATTCTAGCATCTTGGAGTGGAAGTGCTGATGTACTACTGTAGATGAATACTAAACTGTGTGCTCAGAATCAGACTACACTTTATTACATTTTTTCAGCGTGAATCGAAGGTTTAACTCATTTTATGGGTTGAGCAAGTTTCATGACTCTAGGGTTTGAAAAGTGCATTGTACTGATAATGAAATGCATAGGCTATAGGATGGGGGGGAGTAGATTTTCGTATTTTTTTTGTGGAGATGCAAGATGATTCAGCAATAGTGATAAGCTTTCAGGGTTATGACTACACAGCCGACACGGTTATGCCTCAGAATAAGTTTGCCTCTGCAATACACACCCAGATTAGAGCTTTAATCAGGCCTAAATATTTGAGCCCGGCTCGACCCAGCCCGACAGAACTTCAAGCCCGGCCCGACCCAAAGCCCGATACATAATTGACACATTGGGCCCAGCCCAGCCCGTAGCCCGTCGAAACAAGCTTAATTGCTGCATTTATATGGATAAAAAAAAAATTGCATTTTGTTGCCTAGCCCAGCCCGACCCAAAGCCCGACAAATACGTGACCAATTGGACCCGGCCCAGCCCGTGCCGACGGGCCGGGTCGGGTCCCGTCGGGCTCGGGCAAAAATCTTAAGCTCTAACCCAGATGTGCATTTGGAGAAACTTCGTTATAAGATTGTCTTTGGTATTTTTATAAGATTTTTTATAAATATGATTAACTACAGATGGCTAGATTGACAAATTCCACATAAATAATGTTTCTTTCTAATTCAATATAACATGTTTGTGTGTGTGTGTGTGTGTGTGTGTGTGTGTGTGTGTGTGTGTGTGTGTGTGTGTGTGTGTGTGTGTGTGTGTGTGTGTGTGTGTGTGTACACCATAGACCCATTTCACATTTCCCACAGTGCCACGGTGTAAAAACAAACAGGAACGAGAGGGAGGGAGAGAGAGAGAGAGAGAGAGAGAGAGAGAGAGAGAGAGAGAGAGAGAGAGAGAGAGAGAGAGAGAGAGAAATATAGAGAGACAAACTGTAACAAATACAGTCTATAACAAAAACATAAACAGTGCCAAGAGAGGAGTCATTATTGTCGCCACAGTCAGACATAAAGTATACAGAGAATGCACAGGGGTACATTTTGCCCACTTAGCACAGAAGGCAATTTGGTGAAATTTCTCACAGCATCCCAATTATATTTTTTTCTAGCACGACGGTAATGTCTGTTCTTTAGCTTCCTCTAAATGGATTAGTTCCATCACTGAAATCACCTGTGGCTTGGACACGTTCCAAGATGCTAAACTTAGTACAGATTTAACAGATTTAATTTAAAAGGCCAATTCCAACACTGTTTCAATTAAACTTGAGTAGCACCAGAAAAATGGCTTGGATGATAAATGAAAGAATAAAAGTGTGAGTGTTTTTACACACTTCTTGACAGAATTAATGGAGAGTGATGTCATATTACCAAAGTATAGAAAGCAAAGTGGCAGGAAATAGAAGGCTCCCTGGGAACCAAAGTCCAAAAGGGTTTTTTTTTCTTCCAATGATGGAAAAGTGAAATGCAAGATGGCAGGAGTCTTTGTGCTAATAATGAGACCCCCTTCAGCTCCATTGGGACACACACCAGTGGTGTAAAGCAAAAGTAGCCTACATTTACTCAAGTACTGTACTTAAGTACTAGGTACTTTTACTTTACTGGAGTATTTCAAATTTTCTGTACTTTTACTTCTACTCCACTACATCTCAGAGAGCAATATTATAATTTTACGCAATTTGAAAATAGCCGATCTACAACCGCAAAATGCTATGCGATGCATTGTGAGATTGTAGATCTGCTATTTTCAAAGGATTTTTTATACATTTGAAAACTTGTGAAATGGGACATTCTGCATAATGAGTAGTTTCTACTTTTGGTACTTTAAATACATTTTGATACCAATACTTTTGTACTTTTACAATACATTGTGAATACCTAACTTGTATTTGTAACAGAGTATTTCTCCATTGTGGTATTGGTACTTTTTTTTGACGGACAGACACACAATGGGACTGAGTACTGACGCATAGACTGTTATAATATATCTAGAGAGGGTGGACAGCCTGGCCCCCACCTATTCATTTCAATGAAAGTTGCTCACAAGCACATGAAGCACCCGGAAGTACCTCTGCTCATTTATTTGTGTCGTCACTTCCAATTTCACTTGTTTAATCTGTATCCTGACTGAGTTCTCTATCCTGATTGGATAAAATTGGTATCCAGACTTGAAAATGCAGTTTCTGTTTAATACAGAGCTGGAGACATGGAGACTCCTGTTACTGAACAAACACTCTATAGCAATGAGTACTATCAGAATATAGAGCTATTTAACGCTTATTTTAACCAAAGAAAATCACTTACCCTTCCTTTAAGTACAATTTTGAGGTATTTTACTTACATTTATTTGAGTAAAAGTACAAAAGTATCGGCATGAAAATATACTTAAAGTACCAAAAGTGAAAGTATTAATTGTGCTGAATGTCCCGTTTCACAAGTTCAAAATGTATACTTTGTTTTTGGAAAATAGCCAATGCGACGCGTTTTGTGCTTGTAGATCTGCTATTTTCAAATGGCCGAAATATATAGAGGGCTGAAGTAGTTAGTGTGGCTTGTAATAATAATAAAAATCTACAAAGTAACTAGTAACTAAAGTTTTCAAATAATTGTAGTAAGTGGAGTAAAAGTACAATATTTACCTCTGAGATGTGGACTAGAAGTAAAAGTATTGAACATTTTAAATACTCCAGTAAAGTAAAAGTACTTGTATTTAAGTACAGTACTTGAGTAAATGTAATTAGTTACTTTCCACCACTGTATAGCACACAAGCAAATGCCCCTTACTTACTCTGGTAAATGTATATCAAACACCAAACCCACCATGGTCACCCATCCTCCTGGCTGGCTGCATTGTGTGTCGTGCAGAGAAATTGGGCTGAAAAAAAGAAAAGAAAACGTTTTGTTTCCTGCATTGTGTGTCATGCAGAGAAATTGGGCTGAAAAAAAGAAAAGAAAACGTTTTGTTTCCTGCATTGTGTGTCATGCAGAGAAATTGGGCTGAAAAAAAGAAAATAAAACGTTTTGTTTCCTGCATTGTGTGTCGTGCAGAGAAATTGGGCTGAAAAAAAGAAAATAAAACGTTTTGTTTCCTTAAAGGCGTCCTTATTTTGGTCATGTCATTTACACATACAAATTCAAAGATTTACATCTGTCAAATAGCGAATGGCTATTTTTGGCACAACACTTGCGTATGACAAAGTGTAAAGTAAGGCTTTTATGTGGTTAATTTATACATTTCTTTTCCAATTATTGGATTGCTGACCCACCATGCACCAACTTGAACTTGTTGGGTACAACATGGGTTGCACTTTACCAGGGCTCTGGATTTGATTTCATCTTGGGAGACCAGTGCCAAATGCATATGGCATATGCTCTTCTCTTTTACACAGTTTATCGCTCATTTACTTCTCACTGTTACAAAGTGTTTTTGTACGCATTTGTCTTTTGTTTTACTCCTAGATAACTTGTCATCAATTTGTACACCAGCTCTAGAGGTGACAAAAATGAAAAACGATTTTCTTTATAGGATAGAAGGTAACTTAAATCCCTCGCTGACATAAATATGTTTCAGAATGTGATAGACACATTCTCTCTCTCTCTCTCTCGCACACACAAAAACAGACACCAACACGCACACACAAATTGGCACACATTCACTCTCTCACTCAGTCTCTCTCACTTACACATCCTCAACACACACACACACACAGACACACACACACACACACACACACACACACACACACACACACACACACACACACACACACACACACACACACACACACACACACACACACACACACACACACACACACACACACAGGACCAACATATCTCTGGTGTTCACCTTGACTTAACAGAGGGCTGCCTTCATAAATCCCTCTTATCTCAGGCCTCAAATGCACCCAGATAGATGACCGTGGAATCTGACTGAAATATAGAACCACTATCAGTGGTACCCACACACACACACACACACACACACACACACACACAAATGCACATGAGCGCGTGTGCACTGACGTGTGCACGGACGCACGGGCAAACGGACAGGACAAATAATCAAAAATATAACAAAACCGATATTTTGAACCAATAACTGACTTAATCTTGCTCATGTAGGCCAATCGATTGACGAGAAGCAGTTTAAAAAAAACAAAAAACTTTGACTGATTACCATTGGCTACAGCAGGTGTACAAGCTTTCAACACGTCGCGTTGAAACCAGCTACAAAAACAGATACTGCTTATTTAGATTGACTCAATTGTTTTGGACGTAAACCTTATAGAATGATTTGAATTCAAACACACACACACACGCGCACACACACGCACACGCGCACACACGCACACGCACACACACACACGCACACACACACACACACACACACACACACACACACACTGAGAAAAACACATCTGAATGGTAAATTCAGTGATTCACACTTTCTTTTCCGAGACTCTGAAGTATCCCAGGGTACATTGCTCATGAATAGAAGTGTTAACATTCCTCTTGTTCTCTCGCTGTCTTTTATTCTCTCTGAGACGCCCGACACCCCGCCCCCCTGCCAGCTCTGTTACAGTCGAAGAAAAACACGAGGTTCTACCACTAACAGAAAAGAAACACTGTACTCCTGACAGTGTGTGTAATGAAAGTGAGGTTTAAAAGTACTAAAGAATATAAAACTAGCGCTCTAGTGGTAAAGTGCCTGCCCACCACTGGGGCGGCACCCGTCAGCAGGGAGTGTTGGGTGGGAGGAGTAGGACGAAGGCTCTACGACGTAGAGTCTACGTCCTCCTGGTGGGGGCTCCTCACTGGCAAGTGAGGTTCCAGCACTGACAACACACACATGTGTGAAGGGGAGGAATCAATTGGTAACGACTAAATTGGCGAGAAAAAAGGGTCAACGAGCAAAGAATATAAATACATGGAAAACAAAGTGGCGCAGCTCGTATTGATGCAGCCTTCTCCAGCCATGGCGCTCCTGTAGGCACTCAGAGGCACTCAAACATGGAGAGTGAGGGCTCAGGTGGTTCCTACAGTGCATCAGCAGGGATACATGGTTGTGGTTGTGGAGGTGAGCTCCTTAACCCTTTAAGACCGGGAACGCATCTGTGTCATTTTAAGATTTCTTTGGCTATATAAAAATAGCAGATATACAAGCTCATAGCGCGGCACCGAGTGCCGCGCTACGAGCTTGTAGATCTGCAATTTTTAGAAAAATCTTAACATTTTTTTTTTCAAAATGTTCTTTTTTTTAATTATTATTATTTTTTTTACTTATGTTGCTATATTATCAATGGTTTTCAAACTTTTTTCATGTCAAGGACCCCCAAAATAATATGTATTTGTCCACGGACCCCCTCCCATCTAAAAATGTTTTGTTCCAGGGACCCCCAGAAGCAAAGATTTGAGTTAAAACTTTATATAAAAGATTTGCACAAATTTTCATGATTTTTCTAAAAATAGCAGATCTACAAGCTCATAGCGTGGCACTCGGTGCAGCGCTATGAGCTTGTAGATCTGCTATTTTTGAATAGCCAAAGAAATCTTGAAATGACACACATGAGATCCCTTCCCGGCCTTAAAGGGTTAAACACAGCACTATTAACACTAACAGCCACAGCTACATGTAGTTATTGTATGTTCACAATCCCCATGGAAAAGTGTAATAAAAGCTGCACTAGATAGATATTATGCTTTAAGGATTGCGGTTTCAGAGAAACAGAACACTACCGACCAAGGCTGTTGTTTCCCCTAACTTTCTAAAGTCAGTTGTCCAAAAGCAACCTGACTCTCAGCTTATGGCATTGGGCTCCCCGCCCTGTGCTGATGACAGATTTTTGGAAACACTTTGACACGTTTAACCCACTTAGACCCTGTTATACTTAGTTGACACGGTGTCCCCAGGTCTCTATACTTGGCCCCATCCTTTTTTTACCCCCTCTAGGCAAAATCTATTTGCCAAAAATAGCAGATATTGCATTGTGGCATGTTGTGAGCTTTAATATCTGCTATTTCTTTTTGCAAAATGAAACCTTTTTTCCCAGTTTGCAGGAGTGCTCTGTTTCAAAACAATTTCATTTCTTGATATTACTCTTAGAGTTTGTGTCCAAACATCATGCAAATCGGTACACATTATCTCTATAGTCATGTGATCAACATGATGATGATTTTTCATAATCCATTATTTTTTAAAATATATGTTTATTGGGTTTTTTGCAGGTTATTTTTCCTCCCATATGAGGACAACATTCGTAAAGTCAGAATGCGAACATATATATTGTACATAGGTACCCCTCATTTCCCTCCCACCCACCCACTCACCCTCCCACCCACCCACTCTTCCCGGTTACTGAGACAGTGCTACAATCAAAAAGAAAGAAGCCAAAACAAAAACAAAAACATAAAAAACAACAGACAACTTTTCCTTTCCCTCTCCCTCCCCGCCTCCCCTCCCCTCCCCCCTCCTTCACCTAAGAAAAAAAAAAAAAAACATACAAGTTCTAGAAAACAGGGGAGGAGGAAAAACAAAAACAAAAGAAAACTCAAAAAGAAAACGAAAGCGCCAATAGCAATAATCCTTTAGCATTGAAAATGCTGATGGATGATAAGAATCAGATGGCCAGGACGTTGCGTAGATTTTTTTTTCTTTTTTCAGAATCAGAATCAGAATCAGAATTTTTTTAATTATTATTATTTTTTCTTCCCTAAATGTATTTTCCCTTCCCTCTCTCCGTTCCCCAAATGTATTTAAATAGCAGGAGTGGGATGTAAACATAATCCATTCTGATTGGCTAAGATTGGCATCTAAGGTTTGCAGGAGCAGATTGTTTTGAACAAAATGCCTGAAATAATAAACGCAGCGTCCAATTGCCGTGAAACTTTGCACGCACATTCCCACTAGGCCTAGGAACACATGCCACCCTTTTCACGTTGTCCTGTTACAGCGCCTCCAGGAGGCCGATTTTTGCTAAACAGATTTCTTGATATTATTCCTACAGAATTTGTCCAAACATCATGGTACACATTATAGTCATGTGATCAAGACGGATCTGTCAGATTTTTCATATTCCATCCTGATTGGCGAATTTCGAACATTGCTGGACCACAATAACCTACCTGACCTGTGCTCAGAGGAGCACTTTTTCTGGTTTTGTTTTGTTTCACACCAGCAACAATATCACCAAGCTAACATTCATTTTGCTCAATTTACTGTCACGCCAAAAGTTTTTCTATAGCACATTTCATACGACAGGTGTAAACACGATGTGCTACTTTAAGCTCCTAAAATTGGAGTCTACATTTCCTTTGAGAGGTGGCAAGCGTGAAGAGCTTTACCAAACAAGAATCCTGGTATTATAGCATGAATAAAAATAGCAAAACACCTTTTGGCTTTGAGGTGTAATTCAGAATGGTTTAAGATTGTGTTTTTTCCCCCGTCTTATTCAGTTGCAGTGGTAATAATATTAGCCCATCAACCCACACAACATTCATCACTTAAATCATAACTCCACACACACATTCATGGGCACTTGAGCGCGCACACGCGCACACACACACACACACACACACACACACACACACACACACACACACACACACACACACAC